>NC_084573.2:0-5000 GCF_033978685.3 Nerophis lumbriciformis
CTAACCCTACCCTAACCCTAACCTAACCTAACCCTAACCCTAACCCTAACCCTAACCCTAACCCTAACCCTAACCCTAACCCTAACCCTAACCCTAACCCTAACCCTAACCCTAACCCTAACCTAACCCTAACCCTAACCCTAACCCTAACCCTAACCCTAACCCTAACCCTAACCCTAACCCTAACCCTAACCCTAACCCTAACCCTAACCCTAACCCTAACCCTAACCCTAACCCTAACCCTAACCCTAACCCTAACCCTAACCCTAACCCTAACCCTAATAACCCTTAACCCTAACCCTAACCCTAACCCTACCCCTAACCCACCCTAACCCTAACCCCTAACCCTAACCCCTACACCCTACCCTACCCCTAACCCTAACCCAAACCCTAACCCTAACCCTAACCCTAACCCTAACCCTAACCCTAACCCTAACCCTAACCCTAACCCTAACCCTAACCCTAACCCCTAACCCTAACCCTAACCCTAACCCTAACCCTAACCTAACCCTAACCCTAACCCTAACCCTAACCCTAACCCTAACCCTAACCCTAACCCTAACCCTAACCCTAACCCTAACCCTAACCCTAACCCTAACCCTAACCCTAACCCTAACCCTAACCCTAACCCTAACCCTAACCCTAACCCTAACCCTAACCCTAACCCTAACCCTAACCCTAACCCTAACCCTAACCCTAACCCTAACCCTAACCCTAACCCTAACCCTAACCCTAACCCTAACCCTAACCCTAACCCTAACCCTAACCCTAACCCTAACCCTAACCCTAACCCTAACCCTAACCCTAACCCTAACCCTAACCCTAACCCTAACCCTAACCCTAACCCTAACCCTAACCCTAACCCTAACCCTAACCCTAACCCTAACCCTAACCCTAACCCTAACCCTAACCCTAACCCTAACCCTAACCCTAACCCTAACCCTAACCCTAACCCTAACCCTAACCCTAACCCTAACCCTAACCCTAACCCTAACCCTAACCCTAACCCTAACCCTAACCCTAACCCTAACCCTAACCCTAACCCTAACCCTAACCCTAACCCTAACCCTAACCCTAACCCTAACCCTAACCCTAACCCTAACCCTAACCCTAACCCTAACCCTAACCCTAACCCTAACCCTAACCCTAACCCTAACCCTAACCCTAACCCTAACCCTAACCCTAACCCTAACCCTAACCCTAACCCTAACCCTAACCCTAACCCTAACCCTAACCCTAACCCTAACCCTAACCCTAACCCTAACCCTAACCCTAACCCTAACCCTAACCCTAACCCTAACCCTAACCCTAACCCTAACCCTAACCCTAACCCTAACCCTAACCCTAACCCTAACCCTAACCCTAACCCTAACCCTAACCCTAACCCTAACCCTAACCCTAACCCTAACCCTAACCCTAACCCTAACCCTAACCCTAACCCTAACCCTAACCCTAACCCTAACCCTAACCCTAACCCTAACCCTAACCCTAACCCTAACCCTAACCCTAACCCTAACCCTAACCCTAACCCTAACCCTAACCCTAACCCTAACCCTAACCCTAACCCTAACCCTAACCCTAACCCTAACCCTAACCCTAACCCTAACCCTAACCCTAACCCTAACCCTAACCCTAACCCTAACCCTAACCCTAACCCTAACCCTAACCCTAACCCTAACCCTAACCCTAACCCTAACCCTAACCCTAACCCTAACCCTAACCCTAACCCTAACCCTAACCCTAACCCTAACCCTAACCCTAACCCTAACCCTAACCCTAACCCTAACCCTAACCCTAACCCTAACCCTAACCCTAACCCTAACCCTAACCCTAACCCTAACCCTAACCCTAACCCTAACCCTAACCCTAACCCTAACCCTAACCCTAACCCTAACCCTAACCCTAACCCTAACCCTAACCCTAACCCTAACCCTAACCCTAACCCTAACCCTAACCCTAACCCTAACCCTAACCCTAACCCTAACCCTAACCCTAACCCTAACCCTAACCCTAACCCTAACCCTAACCCTAACCCTAACCCTAACCCTAACCCTAACCCTAACCCTAACCCTAACCCTAACCCTAACCCTAACCCTAACCCTAACCCTAACCCTAACCCTAACCCTAACCCTAACCCTAACCCTAACCCTAACCCTAACCCTAACCCTAACCCTAACCCTAACCCTAACCCTAACCCTAACCCTAACCCTAACCCTAACCCTAACCCTAACCCTAACCCTAACCCTAACCCTAACCCTAACCCTAACCCTAACCCTAACCCTAACCCTAACCCTAACCCTAACCCTAACCCTAACCCTAACCCTAACCCTAACCCTAACCCTAACCCTAACCCTAACCCTAACCCTAACCCTAACCCTAACCCTAACCCTAACCCTAACCCTAACCCTAACCCTAACCCTAACCCTAACCCTAACCCTAACCCTAACCCTAACCCTAACCCTAACCCTAACCCTAACCCTAACCCTAACCCTAACCCTAACCCTAACCCTAACCCTAACCCTAACCCTAACCCTAACCCTAACCCTAACCCTAACCCTAACCCTAACCCTAACCCTAACCCTAACCCTAACCCTAACCCTAACCCTAACCCTAACCCTAACCCTAACCCTAACCCTAACCCTAACCCTAACCCTAACCCTAACCCTAACCCTAACCCTAACCCTAACCCTAACCCTAACCCTAACCCTAACCCTAACCCTAACCCTAACCCTAACCCTAACCCTAACCCTAACCCTAACCCTAACCCTAACCCTAACCCTAACCCTAACCCTAACCCTAACCCTAACCCTAACCCTAACCCTAACCCTAACCCTAACCCTAACCCTAACCCTAACCCTAACCCTAACCCTAACCCTAACCCTAACCCTAACCCTAACCCTAACCCTAACCCTAACCCTAACCCTAACCCTAACCCTAACCCTAACCCTAACCCTAACCCTAACCCTAACCCTAACCCTAACCCTAACCCTAACCCTAACCCTAACCCTAACCCTAACCCTAACCCTAACCCTAACCCTAACCCTAACCCTAACCCTAACCCTAACCCTAACCCTAACCCTAACCCTAACCCTAACCCTAACCCTAACCCTAACCCTAACCCTAACCCTAACCCTAACCCTAACCCTAACCCTAACCCTAACCCTAACCCTAACCCTAACCCTAACCCTAACCCTAACCCTAACCCTAACCCTAACCCTAACCCTAACCCTAACCCTAACCCTAACCCTAACCCTAACCCTAACCCTAACCCTAACCCTAACCCTAACCCTAACCCTAACCCTAACCCTAACCCTAACCCTAACCCTAACCCTAACCCTAACCCTAACCCTAACCCTAACCCTAACCCTAACCCTAACCCTAACCCTAACCCTAACCCTAACCCTAACCCTAACCCTAACCCTAACCCTAACCCTAACCCTAACCCTAACCCTAACCCTAACCCTAACCCTAACCCTAACCCTAACCCTAACCCTAACCCTAACCCTAACCCTAACCCTAACCCTAACCCTAACCCTAACCCTAACCCTAACCCTAACCCTAACCCTAACCCTAACCCTAACCCTAACCCTAACCCTAACCCTAACCCTAACCCTAACCCTAACCCTAACCCTAACCCTAACCCTAACCCTAACCCTAACCCTAACCCTAACCCTAACCCTAACCCTAACCCTAACCCTAACCCTAACCCTAACCCTAACCCTAACCCTAACCCTAACCCTAACCCTAACCCTAACCCTAACCCTAACCCTAACCCTAACCCTAACCCTAACCCTAACCCTAACCCTAACCCTAACCCTAACCCTAACCCTAACCCTAACCCTAACCCTAACCCTAACCCTAACCCTAACCCTAACCCTAACCCTAACCCTAACCCTAACCCTAACCCTAACCCTAACCCTAACCCTAACCCTAACCCTAACCCTAACCCTAACCCTAACCCTAACCCTAACCCTAACCCTAACCCTAACCCTAACCCTAACCCTAACCCTAACCCTAACCCTAACCCTAACCCTAACCCTAACCCTAACCCTAACCCTAACCCTAACCCTAACCCTAACCCTAACCCTAACCCTAACCCTAACCCTAACCCTAACCCTAACCCTAACCCTAACCCTAACCCTAACCCTAACCCTAACCCTAACCCTAACCCTAACCCTAACCCTAACCCTAACCCTAACCCTAACCCTAACCCTAACCCTAACCCTAACCCTAACCCTAACCCTAACCCTAACCCTAACCCTAACCCTAACCCTAACCCTAACCCTAACCCTAACCCTAACCCTAACCCTAACCCTAACCCTAACCCTAACCCTAACCCTAACCCTAACCCTAACCCTAACCCTAACCCTAACCCTAACCCTAACCCTAACCCTAACCCTAACCCTAACCCTAACCCTAACCCTAACCCTAACCCTAACCCTAACCCTAACCCTAACCCTAACCCTAACCCTAACCCTAACCCTAACCCTAACCCTAACCCTAACCCTAACCCTAACCCTAACCCTAACCCTAACCCTAACCCTAACCCTAACCCTAACCCTAACCCTAACCCTAACCCTAACCCTAACCCTAACCCTAACCCTAACCCTAACCCTAACCCTAACCCTAACCCTAACCCTAACCCTAACCCTAACCCTAACCCTAACCCTAACCCTAACCCTAACCCTAACCCTAACCCTAACCCTAACCCTAACCCTAACCCTAACCCTAACCCTAACCCTAACCCTAACCCTAACCCTAACCCTAACCCTAACCCTAACCCTAACCCTAACCCTAACCCTAACCCTAACCCTAACCCTAACCCTAACCCTAACCCTAACCCTAACCCTAACCCTAACCCTAACCCTAACCCTAACCCTAACCCTAACCCTAACCCTAACCCTAACCCTAACCCTAACCCTAACCCTAACCCTAACCCTAACCCTAACCCTAACCCTAACCCTAACCCTAACCCTAACCCTAACCCTAACCCTAACCCT
>NC_084573.2:12500-65000 GCF_033978685.3 Nerophis lumbriciformis
TGAGGTTCATGACTGGTGAGGCGCTGACTTCATCACAGTCAGATTTACAAACATATGAACCCTAAAGAGTATCTTATTCACCATTTGATTTTCAGCAGTTAACGGGCTTTGTTTAAAAGCTCATACAAGCATTCTTTACACGCGTCTGTAATTACTGACGTCATCAAATCCCAAAAACGCCTCCCTCACCTCAGCCTGCTCCAGTTGTAGCCACATACTGTAATATGACAGAAATCTGAGCTTGGTTTGTGACATATGTGGTCTCGTCCACTTCTACAGCAACAAATGGGGCTGCACTGATCTCCTTTTTAATGTCATTTCTAATGACATCCCCAACTGCTTTGATTAAATCATTCTGTATTCTATTTGACAAACCAGAAAATACAGTGAATGTCTCCAAATGCCTAGCTAGCCTGTCATCTTTCTCAGCAATAGCATGCAAGAGTTCAACATAGTTGCCACGATTGGTAGAGCCTGTACTTTCATCATTTCCACGGAATGCCAGTTGCTGTTTGGCGAGGAAGCAGGTGACATCGATAAGGTATTTTAAAATTTCTCGGTTCTCCTTTACCTTAGCATTGTGGGTGCTGATGTTGAGTCTTCGCTGTTCATCCAAAGCCAAGTCTATCCTGGACATCCCGAACGTTTTGAGCGCGATCTGGCTTTGAATGTGAGTGGTCGACCGCTCATGTTTGATGAGGCTTCTCTGCAAATTCTTCAGGTCACAATATCCCATCTGAGTCCAGACATTGTCACAAGAAGAGAAAAGAAGACAGGGAAAGCAGAAAAGGCGGTTTCTTGCTGGACATCCACACAGCCAGCCTTTTCGTGTGTACCACGCCGTTTGAAAAGAACGGGTCTTCTGTCCCGAAGTCTGAAGCAAACCTTTTAGCTCCGGCGTTGGTCTTCCTTTAATTATTACCTCCTGCTTCAATTGAAAGTCCAGTTTAGAAAACTGTTTTATTTTAGATATATAATCCCCCATGTTAAAAGTCCAGGCGAGAGGAAAAAATAAACGATCGCTGCCGCTGCACTTAACTTGCTAACTGTAGCTTGTTGTCACTTATTCTGCAGCTGAGTAGTCGCAAGAATGATCCCTGGGATCACTAGCGCCTTCTACCACCATGAGGCGGGAGAACTGCGTGCCTCACCCAGTGCGTCTTCGCAGCCGTTTTATGATTGCTCAGCACAAGAAATATGTTACACACATACAGTTGTTGACAAAATACACTGTGCATTATATACCTCAGCTAACTAAACTATGGAAATGTATAATATAATTCATATAGCAATACGGCCTTACTGCACAGCGGGCCAGCAGTCAGCCGAGTCATTGCGCAATCCATGGTGAGGCTCAACTGGCTGCTGACTCACCACAAGTCTCTTCTCAGTATTTGAACGGCAAATGTGAAAATTCAGCGATTTTGAATAAAAATCATCTAAAACTGGTGAAGTTAAATGGAAAATAACTTTGTAGTATAATAACTAGATACATATAACAATTTAATTATTTTATTTCTTTAAAAAAAAAATGTATTTCCATGATGGTACGTGAGGCACTGCCTCTCCAGCCTCCCCTGACTGCACGTCACTGGTGCACTCATTGTAAGTGCATCTTGTGTTTTTTATGTTGATTTAATAAAAAATAAAAAATAAAATTAAAAAAAGACAGCATAATGATGTACTACAAGGACATAAACAGATGTTATACTGTCTTTAGAAGAAATTGTAAGTATTGATAAATACTTACATAATATACTATCTTCAGAATAAATTCAAAGTACTGAAGCACTACAAGGACAGAAATATTTCATCCTGCTTGAATGTATGACTTGTATTCAACTCCTGGGTAAACACTGCCCCCTGGTGGACTCTTTCACCACATACCTTGTCTCCTTTGGTTCCACTCAGACCTTGAGCACCTGGAGCGCCCATCGGTCCGCTCGCTCCTTTGCTTCCCTGTCATATATGAGAACAATGAATAAGCATTGTACTTATAATGTGCTGTGCTGAGCAGACGTGTGTTGAGTTGGCTCCCGCAGCAAACTTTCCAGATTCACTTTTAAACCTTGTCATTTAAGCAATTTGATGTACAGCGAGGTAATATCTTTTTGCGCTTTGTGAGAGACTTTGGAACCACTTTGCCATGTCGAAGGAGTGGAGCCTCGTACACATTCTGATGTACGACAACAACTTCCAGGCTGCAGTGAAATTACCGGAAGTTCTTCCATCGCAGCAGGCCCAGTACATGGGCCTGTGTCCTAAGCATCCTATCATGGTTTATAAGCTTCCTTAAAATCTTTTTGTGAGGCTGCCGGCGCCGCCTCGGACAAACAAAACAAACATTGTAACATTTCATCCGGAAAAAAGTCCAGTGCTATGGTCCGATAGTTTTATACTAATGCTAAATTATTCACTGTAAAACCCTGTTTGAAAATTCAACAAAATATAGAAGTTACAGCTATTTTTTATTGTAACGTCGGTACTTGGTTCATTAAATAATTAAAAAAAAAATCTATCAAGTTTTATAACATTGCATGAAGGGATTTTCTTTAAGTTACTTACTTTTTATTCATGCATTTATTATGTTTTAGAGTTCACTTTCCAAAAAGTAGGAGATTTATTTTCTTAGTCTTAAAAAGCGAAAAATTGTGAGCTTCAAAAATGCTTAGCTCCTTTAATATCATTATGGTTCAAATACCATTGAAACACTGTTTCCCTTTGCACTAGTGTCGTTTTTTTTAAAGATATTTAGCATTTAAAATTTTGAAAGTACGCAGATTAATTTTTGCTGTATGAAGTAACCTAACGTGTTGCTTATAAAATCATTAATTAGCAGTTTTTGTTCGTTTTCATTAACGCTAGGTTTATTGCCTGAAGGCTGCTGGTTATTCAGTTTAAAACTACTCTTCAGCCGCTATACCACACACGGGCTATGGGTTGAGACATTTTCAAGCCAAGGACTAGCTAAACATTTGCAGGCATGTGAGCCCCCTTTACAAAAAAAGAGAAAGGCTGACAAAAAATGTAAGAATAAATTAAATCAAGACTACATTTCCTGCAATGGAAACAAACACAATCAAACAAACAAATATACACTATTTTTTTTTAACAACAAACATGTCCACAATGTAAATAAAAGTCAAGGCACTTTCTACATATTCAACAATTTTATACATCAGGTTGGGCAAATTATGACTTTAACACAACATGTCAAGGAAAGAAAATAAAAGCTAATACAAATACAGGATTAAAAATAATTTAAAAAATATGATAAAATACAAAATTCAAAGAGGAAAAAAGGGCTACATTCAATCACTTTAAATGTTTTCAATAAAGATATCAATTTAAGGTCTTCGGTACTTTTAATCATTTTCCAAGATTTAATTGGTAATTTGAAACCATTAAGCCAATTAAAACATGTAGGTTTTAACTTCAGAAATCGACATTTATGTATAAAAATTGTTGCTTGCAGCATAATAGTGAAGTGAAGTGAATTATATTTATATAGCGCTTTTCTCTAGTGACTCAAAGCGCTTTACATAGTGAAAACCCAATATCTAAGTTACATTTAAACCAGTGTGGGTGGCACTGGGAGCAGGTGGGTAAAGTGTCTTGCCGAAGGACACAACGGCAGTGACTAGGATGGCGGAAGCGGGGATCGAACCTGCAACCCTCAAGTTGATGGCACGGCCACTCTACCAACCGAGCTATACTGGCAAACATGTCTAAGGGTGTGGAGATGTCCCTATTCACAATAAAAGAGATCAAATTTGACATATATATAAATGATAGTAAAATATAAATGTTTGTCAACATTATTATGCTGCAAGCAAATTTTTGTATGCATAAATGTTGATTTCTGAAAGTAAAAACATTTTCTAATTGGCTAAATGTTTTCAAATTATATGTGTGAATGTGAGTGTGAATGTTGTCTGTATATCTGTGTTGGCCCTGCGATGAGGTGGCAACTTGTCCAGGGTGTACCCCTCCTTCCGCCCGATTGTAGCCGAGATAGGCTCCAGCGCCCCCCGCGACCCCGAAGGGAATAAGCGTTAGGAAATGGATGGATGGATGGATGGGTTTCAAATGATCAATTAAATCTGGGAAAATGGATAAAAGTACAAAAACCCTTAAATATATATCTTCATTAAAACGTTTTAAAGTGACTTAATTTAAACTTTTTTTTGTTTAAATTGTATCATATTTTTTATTATTTGTAATACTCTTTGTATTTGCTTTTATTTACTTTCATTGACATTTTTTATTCAACCTGATGGATGTGTAAAATTGTTGAATATAAAAAAAACAAGTTTGACAACTAACTAATATATATAGTTCTGATGTTGTGACCTCTGTTGATAATAAACCTTTTCGTAAAGTAATTGTACATAAAGGGCCGTGGTCCGCGCATGCGCGAAGACAACGTCACTTTTTGACGTCACGTTTTGTTATATTAGAATATTTTATGAATGTGTTGTCTAAAAACTATATTACCTAAAAGTAAAGGGGACAAAAATATAAACATGAAGAAGGGGAAAAAATAAAAAAAATATTGAATAATTATAATGCAATAGTAATCGTCCAAATATGATTAGCAGTTTGACGCGAACATGAATGTTTAAAACGCGAGATTTTAGCCGAGGAGCTATCGCTAGCTGTTGTGCTAAGTCGCTACAAGGGGAGATATATGTTATACATGTAAATAAAGTTGTAGTCACTCACCAATCTCGAGATATAGGTTATATGTGTAAATAAAGCTGTAGTCACTCACCAATCTCCAAACCAAAACATTGCATAACTCGGGAGTAAATAAACAGCCGCCAAAGTAATTCCAAATGTTTGGTAGTTGTTCCACGCATGCGCGAAGAGTACGTCACTTCCGTCACAGTGTTCCAGAATCAGAAATACTTTAACGTTCCGTGGCATTTATTAACTATCGAAAATAGTTGATTTTTATGATCTTTATTCGAGTAACAATTTCTGATAGAAGATTGCATACAAAACAACCGTTACTTAGGAATACAGTATTTATTTTGAAACTGCACAGAAACTGGAAGCAGCCTTAAAAGGAAATAAATACATCTTTAAAAAAATACTTTATATACATCAAATATATCAATCCACAATACTGATCATTCTACGTTTTATTGATACAACAAAAAATAAAAAAGTTAAAAAAGAAGTTAAAAAAGTCATCGTAAAACACGCAAGGGCCGAGGTCCGCGCATGCGCGAAGCCAACGTCACTTCTTGGACTTTATTTTTCGATGGTGTTCCTGCGACTTCACGTTTTGTGATATTTGAATATTTTATGAATCTGTTGTATAAAAGCTAGCTTATCTAAAGGGAAAAATAATACAAACATGAACAAGGGGGTATATTTAACAAAAAATCAGGGCGTATTACCGCTACATTTCAACCACTTTCACTAATCTGTCATTGCAATGAGTGACGCAAGAGGGCGCCACTGACTCCCAATGCGTACATTTTTTTTTTTTTAATGTTGATTTTTTTTCAAACAAAGCACCTACTGTCATTTAAATCTATGTATGCAGCCTAAGTACACTTCTAAATGATCAGCGTTGCGAATTGATGTAAATAAAGTAGCCAAAAAATATATATTTATTTGCCATTTAAAGGGCAACTTTACTTTGTTTGGAATTTGATTGTTCACAATCATTATGAGAAACAAAAACAAACGTCTTTTTTGTTCTTTTTTTTTAAGATCCTAACGATGATTAAAAACGCTTGCAAAATACTTCTAATGGGACGGGAGTGACCATTGGAGCTTTCAAAGCCCTCAACAACTTCAAAACCCTCCATTTTATACACACACTTCAAGTATATATATATATATAATTTAGTAACAGAAACCTTCATAACAATATGTAATATGTACAATGTACACACTGCAAGTATATATATAATGTAGTAACAGACACCTTCATAACAATATGTAATATGTACAATGTACACACTGCAAGTATATATATATAATGTAGTAACAGAAACCTTCATAACAATATGTAATATGTACAATGTACACACTGCAAGTATATATATAATGTAGTAACAGACACCTTCATAACAATATGTAATATGTACAATATAAACACTGCAAGTACGTACATAATGTAGTAACAGACACCTTCATAACAATATGTAATATGTACAATGTACACACTGCAAGTATATATGTAATGTAGTAACAGACACCTTCATAACAATATGTAATATGTACAATGTACACACTGCAAGTACGTACATAATGTAGTAACAGAGACCTTCATAACAATATGTAAAATGTTTTATATACATATGTTCAATATTTACTGTATTTTGGTCATTTTATGCATTACTCACAATAGCATACAAACTAGGCATACGTAATAATCATTGAACAATGTAAAACAGCACATTTGTCAATCTGCTACCCATGAATGTACAATTCTTCTCAACAAAAAATAAATATAACCTAACTTCAAACATTTGTATGTACGTGCAATACTTAAAACCTTTAGTATATCAGTGTGTGGAATTAAATTATGGAATGGATGAATAAAAAATGCACTAAGATGATCCAGCGTAAGAGACCATGCAAACTTCAAGTGTTTACAAAAGAAAAATAAGAAGACTACTGATAAACATTTGGAATATCATTTAAATTAGATGATCTCATTATGTAAATCTCAATTTAAGCATGTATTGCTTTTTTATCCTGCACTACCATGAGCTTATGTAACAAAATGTCGTTCTTATCTGTACTGTAAAGTTCAAATTTGAATGACAATAAAAAGGAAGTCTGGTCTAGTCTTAATGAGAACTGTTGCATTTTGTATTCATTGATTAAAATTGTGTTACAAATTGAGAAGAGGAAGTGAACAAAATTGCTTTGAAGTGGAAAAGGGGTAGGAATAAATCATCTCTGCTTCTTTTTGGACATAATAGAAATGTGTGAAATATGTATTATATTCTAACTGCTTGCATGCTTAACAGATAGTATCAAATAATTATAGTTGCATATCCCTTAAAGAAACAATGTCTGCGAGGCCGAAGCGTATTCAAAAGTATCCAGTAACAAACGTATCCGCATCATTCAACTTACTGCGTCATGAGCATAAAAGGGCCAGTAACATGTTTTAAAGCAAAAAATATATCAACAACACATGATTTAAAATTGTCTATATGTTTAATAATGACAATGTGATGAAAATATCTGATGGCCTGTTTAAAAAATTGTGTTTTAAGGAAAAACAGTCTCAGAGAAGCTTTGTTGTTGTTACGATTGGGTTATACATTCAATGATTGCTAACATTGAAATCCCAATTGTTGAGGTTTCATCGTGTCTGCACCAGAAGGGAGGACTTCCTGACGGCCTCGAGGACCCTCTTTTCTGCCCTGAGGGGGAGGGGCTATTCCAGGTCCTTCCTCCGACGGCAGTTGAGGGTCTTCTTGGACCCGAAGGGGCCTCCCCCTGGGACCGACATGATCCCTCTGATAACCACCTACTCTCCCTCGACCGTGCGGGTCGCCAGGAAGGTCAAAGACCACTTCCGGACCTTTGTGGAGAGTAGCGGGAGGCTGCCGGGGCGCTACGTGGTGCCGGCCTACCGTAAGAACCCCAACTTGAATGATCTGTTGGTCAGGGCCAGGGTCAGCTCATTGAGAGACCCGCCCTCCACTAGGAGGGACACCCTTGTCCGCCACTCACCATGGTTGGTGAACCCCCACAACCGCAAGGTTTTCCAGCCGTTGTGCCGTGGCGGCCGACACACCCGGAACTGTGTGTACGTGATTCGGTGCCAACGATGTGGCGATATGTACGTGGGCGAGACGGGCAATACCTTAGCTAGGAGATTCGCCCAACACAAGTACAACATCGTTAGGCATAAAAATACCAACACTCACCTGGTTCAGCATTTTCTCCGACACGGGTGGTCTTCCGTCCGGGCGACTGTCGTAGAGACGGATCCCAAATGGAGCCTCGCCCAACGCCACCGGGCGGAGCTCCTTTGGATCTCCAATTTGGGCACCAGACATCCAGGGGGCCTAAATGAGATGTGAGTGTGAGCCCGTTGGATTGTGACGGACAGTGCACATTCCCGTTTTTCCCTTCTTTATTTTTCCCATATCCCCCACCCCCCCTCTTCCCTAACCATTCCCTTCTCCTTACCTAAAACCTACACCCAAACCTAACCCTAACCCTAACCCTTAACCCTAACCCTAGCCCTTAACCCTAAACCCCTAACCCCTAACCCTAAACCCTAACCCTAAACCCTAACCCTAACCCCTAACCCTAACCCCTAACCCTAACCCAACCCCAACCCTAACCCTAACCCCCTAACTCTAACCTTAACCCTAACCCTAACCCAATTGAAGGTATTTGGTACTTTTAATCATTGTCCAAGATTGAAATGGTAATTTGAAACCATTAAGCCAATTAAAAAACATGTAGGTCTTGTCCTCTCCAAGGTTTCTCATAGTCATTCACATTGACGTCCCACTGGGGTGAGTTTTTCCTTGCCCTTATGTGGGCTCTGTACCGAGGATGTAGTTGTGGCTTGTGCAGCCCTTTGAGACACTTGGGATTTAGGGCTATATAAATAAACATTGATTGATTGGTTGAGGTTTTAACTTCAGAAATCGACATATATGTATAAAAATTGTTGCTTGCAGCATAATAGTGTTGACAAACATGTCTAAGGGTGTGGAGATGTCCCCATTCACAATAAGAGATCACATTTGACATATATATAGATGATAGTAACATATAAATGTTTGTAAACATTATTATACTGCAAGCAAAAAATGTTTTGCATAAATATTGATTTCTGAAAGTAAAAACATTTTCTAAGTGGCTTTCAAATTATCAATTAAATGTGGGAAAATGGTTAAAAGTACAAAAACTTAAATAGTATTCCGTCCTACGTGTCTGTGACGTAAACAAGTTGACAGATAGCTAACATGAAGATCCCAAGGAAATCTTTAAGAAGCTTTAATGGTTTTCACGGAGAATGCACTTTTCCTTTCTTCTTGTCTAATTGGTCATTTCTTTCTTTGTTTTCTCTTTTCCTTGAATGTATTTTTGCTTTTGTTATCTTCTCTTTTTTGTTGTAAAACTGTATAAAGAGACACAAACTATATGGCAAATAAACACTACTAAGTAACTACATGTCCATAAATGTTTGCTGCATAACATGTTTTCACACAATAGCATGTAAAGAGTGCTCATAAAGTGATGTAAATAGCCCATGTAAGACTCAAAGCCACACATGAATAAGATTGACATTTGCAAACATTGCACCCTCCCTCAGAGGAGTGAGCTAGCGAGCAAAGAAGCTACATGCTAAGTAGCAACAAGCTAAAGAGTAGAACAAGCTATTGTTGCACAGTACTATTTCTACATTTACACAACGTCTTCATGTCACTCATAAAACAGACACAGGACTTACAGACAATGTTTCCAAGGCACTTTGTGGGAAGAAACACCAAACTTGGAGTGCTGAAACACGCAAAGCTGTCTCGTGTGTAAACGAGCGGGCGTCTGACTGTCGTGCGGAGCCTGCCGGAAACTAGAGGAGAGAGCAACTCGCCTTCAAAATAAAGGTCCCTTCTCATTACCTGATAATGTTACGTCATAATAGATATCTTTAGAAAAATGTTCAAGTGACTTAATTGAACCCTTTTTTTTTTTAATTGTATCATATTTTTTATTATTTTGAATACTCTTTGTATTTGCTTTTATTTTTTTTCCTTGACATGTTTTGTTCAACTTGATGGATGTGTAAAATTGTTGAAAATAAAAAAAAAACATTTGACAAGGGTTAGGGTGATAAAATATATAGTTATGATGTTGTGACCTCTGGTTATAATATACCTTTTCGCTGGTTACTAATATATAGACGAAAACTTCACTATAGTAATAGTAATTATATATCAAGGGCCAGGGTCCACGCATGCGCGAAGACAACGTCACTTTTTGACGTCACTTTTTGACGGCATTCCGTGACGTCACGTTTTGTTATATTAGAATATTTTATGAATGTGTTGTCTAAAAACTAGCTTACCTAAAAGTAAGCTAGTTATTTTAGAATATAAATATGAAGGGGGAATATTTAAAAAAATATTGAATAATTATAATGCAATAGTAATTGTCCAAATATTAGCAGTTTGACGCGAACATGAATATTTAAAATCGCGAGATTTTAGTTGTTGTGCTAAGTCGCTACAAGGAGAGATAAAGGTTATATATGTAAATAAAGCTATAGTCACTCACCAATCTCCAAACCAAACCATTGCATCACTCGGGAGTAGAGAAGCAAGTAGCAGCATTCGAAATGTTTGGTAGTTGTTCCACGGATGCGCGAAGAGTACGTCACTTCCTTCAAATTGTGTTTGCTTACTTAACATATTTTCATATATATTTATTTTATATTTATATATTAAAGCGGTAGAAAATGGATGGATGGAATATTCAATGTTTCTTGTTCTGTTATTAATGTTTCACCAGGCATGTTGCAATAGCAGCTTGGGGCCACAGGGGGTCGCTGTGTTGGGTTTTGATTTACACTTATTTATGGTAAAACTTATATTTTGAAGTCCAACACAGTAAATTACGGAGACCCTACCCCCTTGTTTATAGCTATCAGCACCTAAACCATTTACATGACCTTTATTCGACGAAGGACAATTTCTCTTACCTGTCGTGCTATATAGTCTGCTGTTGCTATTTCTCTTTCTCTTTCTCTTTTGACGAGTCAGGCCTGATGAAGGTTTTCTACCGAAACATTGCTAACTCTTGTCGCCTGTAAATAAACCTTTCCTTCCTAGTTATGTTTTCTTTAACTACTTTTGTTTTTGTTTACCGTGCCAGCGGCCTGGTCACGAGGTGAATCAAAAGTCACTTCGACAACTCGCTTTTATCCTTCTGTAAAAAAACCTTTTAGATTTTCTTATCCACAATCCACCCCGGTGGCTCATTAGCGTTCTTTCTAGACATATCAGCGTTATTTACTACGCATTTTTACAGTAAGAGACGATCGTCTTTGTAGAGCATTCACGTAATGCTCTCTTAGTATATTGCCACTAGTGATGGGTCCGGCAACATCGATGCATCGGCGCATGCGTCGAGCTCATAGCGCAAAACCCTGTGTCGGTGCGCGTACCGCTTTTAGAAAGTCACGTGACCGATCATGAGCTGTTTTGGTCACGTGACCGATACACGAACTGTGTCGCACTGACGCCTCCTCTGTGCCCTGTGAGCGGCTCTTTTCTACAGCCGGAGAAATAATAACTAAGAAGAGACGACTGAAGTGTTGATAACAACCAAACTTAACCCCCCCCCCCCCCCCCCCCCTCTATATCCCACACCCCGGATTGTAAATAATGTAAATAATTAAATGTATATACTCTGATGATTAACTTGTGTGATGACTGTATTATGATGATAGTATATATCTGTATCATGAATCAATTTAAGTGGACCCCGACTTAAACAAGTGTAAAAACTTATTGGGGTGTTACCATTTAGTGGTCAATTGTACGGAATATGTACTTCACTGTGCAACCTACTAATAAAAGTCTCAATCAATCAATGAAAGAAATCGTCTGAAATTGAATACGTTGGAAAAACTGTTTTTTTTTTAATACAAATGTGTAAAAAATTTATTTAAAAAAATCCCAGTCCACAAGCATCCTCATTCACAACACATTCTCTTAGATTTCCATGTTATGATACATGTTCACATTTTTTATTGACTGTATCTGAAAAAGATAAAAATATATTTTTATTTAAATGAAGATATGAAATTATCCTAAATGAAATATAATGACTTGGTTTATATTATTGTATATACTAGGTCATAAAATCAGTGTCAGTTGAGTCGGTCCATAGGTTGCCTGTAGGGATTTTTAATGTCAGTATTTAGTGACACAATATCGACACAGTATCAATACAGTTTTGCAATGTGTCGAAACGCTTCATGACACCTCATCAACCCATCACTAATTGCCACCGTATTTGTTATTGTGTACTGCGCATGCGCAGGCCGGTTCTTTTCTATATATTGTGCTGTGAGATCAACCAGTGGGACTGACAGCTGTACCAGCGAGTTGAGAATGAACATAGTTCACTTTATAAAGTATTACCCTCCGTCTGGTCATTCAACAGTCCTTACCTTTGATCGCCGACGCCATAAACGGATACGAGCGAGGCGGAAGTCACGCCCATGGTCCCGCTTTTTCTTTTTAAAGAAAAAGAAAAGATACAGACTAAATACATTTTTATTTTTTGAAAAGTGAACTTTACCCAACCTTCGCTGACGTTTTTCAAACCATCCACACCCGCGACATTATTTTTTATAACAATTTCAGAGTGGTATGACCACGGATGGGTCCCGGACGGATCCGGTCGGAAACAGACGACAGCGCCAGGTTGCGCCTCCAGATTGGTTCCCCCCGAAAGACGGCCGTTATTACGACCCAGACGGCCGTTTTTCGCAGCGGTTCCAGCCTCACCTCGCAGAACTTATGCGGAGGTGACACGAGGACACCGAAGATCCCACTTTGGTGGCCAACCTCGCCCACGCCGCCATTATGTGGACGAACAGCAGCAGGTGCGCCACAGCGCCCCCCAGCGGCATTTTTGGAGCAGCGCACGCCCAGCTTTGATTGATTGATTGAAACGTTTATTGGTAGATTGAACAGTGAAGGACATATTCCGTACAATTGACCACTAAATGCTAACACCCCAATAAGTTTTGACACTTCTTTAAGTCCACGTAAATCAATTCAACAGAGCATGGGCTTTGCGCCTCAATTTTTTCATCCTCAGGCATATTTGATGCCTGAAAACTTATCTCAAAGACTGTCAATGTCATCCTCCTCGTTCCAGGAGGATTGACATTGACAGCCTTTATACAAATATTGACATGGATGAGGGTTTTCAGGCTGTCAAAATGTCTTTTACAGGTACCGGGACATCAGCAGGCCCGAAATGGAGCTCTTGCAGCTCCTCCAAATGAATTTGAGGAGAAATGACCTTAAATTTGATGCTCATTTCTACCTCCAGATGAAGGGCACTGCTACGGGCAAGAAGTTTGCCAACATTTTCATGGCAGAGTGGGAAACTTCTGCCTTGGCCGCTTGCCCTAACCTGCCCCCGTCTCATTTCTATTCTTGATAGCAGAATAATATCAGACAATAGAGAATAAAGCAACATCCAGCTATTATCAACACCCATATTTGGCATTTTGACACATTGGCAGCATTGGTATTGTAAATAGAATGTATATGACATATGTATGTAAAGATGGATGGACATGGAAATGATCTCATCCAAAGGTGTTGTATAAGTAAAGAAGAGCAGGCAGCAGCTCACACATTCTCATACTTTGTAACGTATGTCGTGCTCATTCAGTGCGCTTTGTGACCAGCGACTCAAGTGAGCCGACTCACTTCAGTGAGTGACTCATTGCTCCTGGAGTCAGACAAAAAGAATCAGCTGTACCATCACTCTGCCAACTTGGCCAATGCTGCTACCTGCTGTCGTCAAGTGGAAGTGCACCTTGCTTAACACACCTTTTTATCACTGCAAGCCTTATTGGAAGTGCACATCATCATTAAACATTCTTCAAAAGTCACAATTAGAAGAGACCCTGACTACAAAATAGATGATGCAGATATCATCTGATATCAATCAAAGAATGTGTTGATATAGAAACCTGCCTAATATATTGATAATACAAGTATAACTTGTGCTGATATCAATCAGTCAATGATGTATCGACATAGCTCCTAGTCACAAGTGTCTCCAAGATTGTGGAGAGTCCACATTGATGTCAGTGTCAGAAGGCTGATTGATATTGCTGTGATATCATCATCTAAAGGGCAGCACGGTGGAAGAGGGGTAGTGCATCTGCCTCACAATACGAAGGTCCTGAGTAGTCGTGAGTTCAATCCCGGCCTCGGGATCTTTCTGTGTGGAGTTTGCATGTTCTCCCCGTGACTGCGTGGGTTCCCTCCGTGTACTCCGGCTTCCTCCTACCTCCAAAGACATGCACCTGCGGATAGGCCCCTCCCACCTCCAAAGACGATAGGCCCCTCCCACCTCCAAAGACATGCACCTGGGGATAGGCCCCTCCCACCTCCAAAGATATGCACCTGGGGATAGGTTGATTGGCAACACTAAATGGTCCCTAGTGTGTGAATGTGAGTGTGAATGTTGTCTGTCTATCTGTGTTGGCTCTGTGATGAGGTGGCGACTTGTCCAGGGTGTACACCGCCTTCCGCCCGATTGTAGCTGAGATAGGCTCCAGCGCCCCCCGCGACCCCGAAGGGAATAAGCGGTAGAAAATGGATGGATGGATGGATCATCATCCAAACACTTGTATCGTCACAGTACATATGTAAGTAAGTGTGGTGTGTGTGTGTAAGTGTGTGTGTGTGTGTGTGTGTGTGTGTGTGTGTGTGTGTGTGTGTGTGTGTGTGTGTGTGTGTGTGTGTGTGTGTGTGTAAATATGCACAGTAAATATGAATGTGTGTAAAGGAAGGGCCTTTGTAACTGAATCATATTGAAATATAAATTAGTAAGGACTCCCCTCATTATAATATTACACGATTGTGTACGTATATTTTTTATATACACCATTAAAAAAAAAAAGTTTTTTTTTTTACATCATCACTGTTTTTTTACGGTAAAATTTGGCGACTGACCTACAACTATTGTCATCGTTAATAGACGTCAAGTAGATTTTGAAGTATTTGTTTACATTTTTATACATTGTATATTACATGTATATTATTAGATACTACAAAACTTAAACAACTGCATGTTTTCCTATCAAATGGAAAGAATGAGTACACTTTATTGACACACACTATTGTTCACTGTTGTTCTGACATCGGCTCTCTGTGACTGGGTCCTGAACTTTCTCACAAACCGGCCCCAGTTAGTCAGAATCGGCAACCAGACATCAGGCACAAAGGTTCTAAGCATAGGGACCCCCCAAGGCTGCGTGCTGAGCCTCCTATTGTACACACGACTGTGTGGCCTCCCAGAACAACACCAGTATCATCAAGTTTGCAGATGATACTACGGTCGTGGGACTGATCACCGGGGGAGCTGAGGCAGCGTACAGAAGGGAGGTAGCGGAACTGGTGTCAGGATAATAATCTCTCCTTGAACACAGACAAGACCAAGGAGATGATTATTGACCCACGGAGAAGGAGTACCCACTACACACCTCTGTACTTAGGGGGGACAAAGGTGGACAGGGTGAAAACCTTTACATTCCTCGGGACCCACATCAGCGAGGACCTCACCTGGGATCACAACACCCAACAAACAATAAAGAAAGCCCAGCAGCGACTGTACTTCCTAAGAAGGCTGGGAAAATTTGGCATGCCACCCAAAATTCTCAGCAACTTCTATAGAAGTACGGTTGAGAGTGTCCTTACCAGCTCAATCACGGTCTGGTATGGAAACTGCACTGCTAAGGACAGGAAGGCACTCCAGCCAGTGATTAAAACTGCTCAGTACATATCAGGAGCAGCCTTCCCCTCACTACAGGACATGTACTCTACCAGGAGAGCACACAACATCATAAAGGACAGTACACAGTCTCTTCAGCCTCCTACCATCAGGCAGACCATACAGGAGCCTGAAATCCAGGACTATGAGACTGACAAACAGTTTCTACCCACAGGTCATCAGGCTTGTGAATGCTAACTTGTGAATGCTACCCCCCCTTCCCCGTTTTACTTTTGTCTTTTCGAACAAAAGACAGCTACCATGACCACCCCCGAACTGTGAGCTATCACTGTAGACACTTTTCACCTTTGATCACTGAAGACACTTTAACTGCTGCTGTGACCAAATGTCACCTCCATATTTATACTGTTGACTGTCAATCAGAATGTGCAATAATGTTATGTTACTTACTGTGCCTTGTATATACATTTTTATTTGAGCTAAGTACCGTGTGACTTGTTGAAGGGTGGACTAGCAAAGTAAGATTTTCATTGTACGACAAACTGTCTGTTGAACTGTGCATATGACAATAAACAATCTTCAATCTTAAGGGTCCAGACTTTGCCAACACGCATCATTTAGACATCAGGGTGTTCTTTAAGGAGACCAACACCCATGCGCTCCTCGACAAAAGCAGCTTCCACCCCAAGCACACTTTTGCGGGGTTGGTGAAATCACAACTTTTAAGGTTTCATAGGATCTGCACCAGGCGGCAGGACTTTTTGGAGGCCTTGAGGACCCTCTTTTCTACCCTGAAGAGGAGGGGCTATTCCAAGTCCTTCCTCAGGCGACAGGCGGGGTTCTTCTTGGACCGGAAGAGGCCTCTCCCCTCCCTCTGATCACCACCTACTCTCCCTCAGCCGTACAGCTCACCAGGAAGGTAAAAATCATCTTCTAGACCTTTGTGGAGAGTACTGGGAAGCTGCTGGAGCACTATGTGGTGTCGGCCTTCCGAAAGAACCCCAACTTGAGTGATCTGCTGATCCGGGCTCGGGTCAGCTCATTTAGAGACCCGCCCTCTACTCGGAGGAACTCCCTTTTCTGCCACTCACCATGGTTTGTGAACCCTCACAACGGCAAAGTCTTTCAGCCGTTGTGCCGAGGTGACGACACACTAAAAACTGGTTCGTTGTCAGCGATGTGGTAGTATGTACGTGGGCGAGACGGGCAATACCCTGGCCAGGAGATTCGCCCAGCACAAGTACAACATCGTTCCACAGAAAAATACGAACACTCACCTGGTTCTGCACTTTGTCTGACACGGGTGGTCTTCCGTCCGGGCGACAGTTGTTGAAACGGATCCCAAATGGAGCGTCGCCCAACGCCATAGGGCGGAGCTCCTTTAGATCACCAGTTTGGGCACGAGGCTTCTGGGAGGGCTCAATGAGGCGTGAGTGTGAGCCCGTCGGATTGTCGACGGACCGTACACATCCCCCTTTTTACTTATTTTCTTGATTTCCCCCTCTTTCCTAACCCTAACCATTGTTCTTACCTTATTATTTGGCTTCTCTAGCCCTACCCCTAACCCCAACCCTAACCCTAACCCTAACCCTAACCCTAACCCTAAGGTCGGCTCCAAGGGAATGTTGCAGGCTCTCATGACGACAGCTGGGTATCACGACCAATGATAAAACAATGATATTATGCCTTGTGAATCAATATTGCAGAATTCCATAAATCCATAATCGATCAAAACTTCCCCCAGCCCAACTCATGACCAAGGACCCATTCAGTGAGCAAAGATGGCTATGTCTTCCAACGCAGCAACGTCTTCTAAAAAAAGAAATGAAATGGAATCAGGCTAAATGACATATTTATTACACAGAGTAGTCATTCTTTTACGAGGACATTTATTCTAATATTTATTAGTTTCTTTGTTGTGACTGAACAGACAGATGAACTACTAAAAAGAATCCAATAATATGAAAGAAGCATCCATAGAAACAAAAGAATATGCAGGAAGTCTGTCTGATGGCGATAGGTCCTTATCGCTGAACTGATCATGCAATTCTAAATGTGTCCTTTGCTCCCTTGTCTCCTTGTCTCCTTCTCTCTCAGGGAGCTCTTCAACTATTAGCATCTCATTACAAGCCTTGCCAACAGCTGATTGGGAAATGAAATGTAGCTTATTTAGCAGACATGAATAATGCATGAAGCTAGCTGTGGCCTTGGGCAACGGCGGCTGGTTGGGAATGGGGGCCGAAAATGTTGCTTTTAAAAGACAACTGCAATATTATGATAAGTAGTCAAACGCTCTTAAAAGCATGCAGAGTTTGGGTAGAACCAAACCTACACAAGTGACTTACCTTGTGTGTTACCTATTTTATAGGAAGTTAGGGATGTCATATTCACTAGCAATGTGACTCTTTGGGCACCACACCTTCCATTCCGTTTTAAGAAGGAACTAAAAAGCCACCTTTTTAGCACAGCTTTTATCTCTGCCTTCTTCATTTTAAATGCACTGTTTTTATCCAGTGCTTTCATCTTTTTATTCCTATTTCATCTATATTTCTATGTTTTATCTAGTGTTTTTCATGTTTTTATTTCTATTTTAATTTTCTATTATATATTCTAACTTCCCATCTTATTCATTTATTTTTTAATACTTTGTAGATTTGAACAAATGTAAAGTGCGTTCATTATTATTATTACTATTATTCCATTCTTGGGCGTAACCATTCCATTCAGAATCCATTCTTGGTTCAAAATGATTCTCCATTCAAAAGCGATACTTTTTTTTAAATAACATTGTGTGTGAGTTCCTTTGATTAACTACTGTATGTTCCTCCATAAAATAGATGAACAGCTGTGATCATTTTTTATATTACTTAAAAGAAAACTGTTTTTGTTTCATAAAATTCCAGCCAAACATTGAATAAAGTCAAATACAAATAAGGCAAAGATAAAAATATCTTAAACTTCTCTTTTCTAAAGTAAATCTGTTTAACAAATTAATATATATACTGTATATATATATATATATATATATATATATATATATATATATATATATATATATATATATATATATATATATATATATATATATATACTGTGTATATATATATATATATATATATATATATATATATATATACATATATATATATATATATGTATATATATACTGTGTATATATATATATATATATATATATATATATATATATATATATATATATATATATATATATATATCCTGAAGGGAATAAGCGATAGAAAATGGATGAATCAATGGATGGATGGACTGATGGATATATATATATATATATATATATATATATATATATATATTTTTTTTTTAAATTCTATTTTATTTTATTATTTTTATTTATTTAATTATATTTATATAGCGCTTTTTCTCTAGTAACTCAAAGCACTTTACATAGTGAAACCCAATATCTAAGTTACATTTAAACCAGTGTGAGTGGCACTGGGAGCAGGTGGATAAAGTGTCTTGCCCAAGGACACAACGGCAAAAAAGTATATATATGTATATGTATGTATATATATATATATATATATATATATATATATATATATATATATATATATATATATATATATATATATATATATATATATATATATATATATATATATATATATAAAATGGCATGGCTACAACCACACTGACCCCTGTAATTGGTGGTCCAGCAGTTTTAAAAGATTAGAGTAGTATGCATTTTTAAAAATAAAATATCCATAAAAGATGTATTATTAAATTCTTATAATTGAGTACACATGTAACTTACCGTACTTGCTTGTCACAAAAATATGAATTAAAAAGAGCAAAGTACATTTTTCATGAAACCTCCAGTAATTCTTCAGTGTGACCAGCAGATGTCAGCATTGTCAGCTTGATGAAAAGACGATGGAGGTAAAAGGCCTCTGAGTATTTTCATTCCGTCCTGAGAGGAACAAAGTAAGTACATCGATGCTGATAAATGCTGAGCTTGGCAGAGCTGTTGCAGCATATTAGATGAGGCCATTTTGTTCCACCTCAATGAGTCTTGACACTTTGGCAGCCGAAATATTCCATGCTGTCACTGATACACTCAGGCTAAAGTCTTTTCACACGGCTGCTCTATTAATACGTTACTTTTTCTAATAAGACATGATAGGGTTGCCCTCTTTTCTGACAATAGCAAAATAATGCTAAGTTGTTCTTTGGTGTTTATGGTTTTAGTCCAGGAGAACGATGGGCTTTTTGCATGCTTTAAACTGCATAACATAACTTTGTATTACCAACTGGATCAAGTGGGTAGTCACCAGTGTGTGCATGTCCTTGGGATGACCTCTCCAGTCTTTGAAAGCAGAATTTGTGTTAACAATAAAAATCAGTTTGGTTTGTTCAGGGATTGAAACATTTGGGCCAAGACAGAAGCTTCTCACTAATTGGGAGAGGCAATGCTTGTGGTTTAGTTTATTTTCAACACTCAGGATTGAATTCAAAGTCTCCCTACTAACCCACCAGTGCCTCCATGGAAATGCCCCCCTCTACCTCAAAGAAATACTCACCCCCAAATCCTCCACACCACACCTCCGCTCCGGACAGGCTCACCTCCTCCAACCTCCAGGGACAAAGCTCAGAACAATGGGAGACCGGGCTTTCTGCTCCGCCGCTCACAGTCTGTGGAACACTCTCCCTGACCACCTGAGGGCACCACAGACTGTGGATGCTTTTTGAAAAGGCTTAAAACCCTTCTTTTTTTTAAAAAAGCTTTTTTTTTTTTTAGATATATGTATGCTAGTTCTAGCTATTAGGCTATTTTTTTTCTATTTATTTTACTTGTTGGGGGCAGCTATTTGTGGTTCTAGCGTTGTTGTTTTGTTTTTTGTTTTTTTGTTTGTTTGTTTGTTTTTTAAATGCACTGTAGCACTTTGAGGTTGTTTGCTCAATGTAAAGTGCTTTTACAAATAGAATGTATTATTATTATTGTTATTATTATTATTATTATTATTATTGAACATGCGGACAATTACGATCTCTTATTTATCATTACAGCATTTCCGAAAAGGAGTAGGAAGAAGCAGAGCTTATTTCATTCAACCTCTTTTCCATGTCAGAGCTATTTCTATCACATTTGTTCACTTCCTGGGCAATTTGTAACACAGACAATTGAAATAAATAAGTAATGAATACATTTGTGATGAATAAACAGTTAAGCAAGTTGTGAATCACATATTGAGAGGAATAAAATGGTTTCAATTTCCGATAAGATTCAACATGTTTATGTGGATTCTTCTTCCTTGTACTTTGTAAAGACTTTGAGGTTGAACAGTTTCTTCAATTGGATCATATTATTACACTGTTTAATTGCTTTGTTTCATCCATTTAACTCCACGTAGCTTGGCCCTTGGCCTAATGCAGTGTTTTTCAACCTTTTCTGAGCCAAGGCACATTTTTTTCATTGAAAAATGCTGGAGGCACACCATCAGCAGAAAACAAAGAAATGAAACTCAGCAGCCAATATTGACAGTAAAAAGTCATTGTCGCAATTGTTGGGTATGACTTTAAAGCATAACCAAGCATGCATCACTATAGCTCTTGTCTCAAAGTAGGTGTACTGTCACCCCCTGTCACACTTATTAGGACTTGTTTGCTGTTTTCCTGTGTGTAGTGTTTTACTTCTTGTCTTGCGCTCCTATTTTGGTGTTTGAGTGTCATGTCATGTACGGATGTACTTTGTGGACGCCGTCTGCTGCTCCACACGCTGTAAGTCTTTGCTGTCGTCCAGCATTCTGTTTTTGTTTACTTTGCAGCCAGTTCAGTTCTAGTTTAGTTTTGCATAGCCTTCCCTAAGCTTCAATGCCTTTCACTTGCCTTTTGTTTATTTTTGGTTTAAGCCATACTTGCCAACCCTCACGAATTTTCTGGGAGACTCCTGAAATTCAGCGCCTCTCCCGAAGACAAATATTCTCCCGAAAATCTCCCGATTTTCAGCCGGAGCTGGAGGCCACGCCCCCTCCAGCTCCATGCGGACCTGAGTGAGGACAGCCTTTTTTTTCATGACGGGAGGACAACAGGGTGACAAGAACTAAATCATCCAGACTAGAGATCAATTGTATTATTATGTTTATCTTACCTAAAAATACATATATTTATTAATTTATTTTTTTTAAACTAAATACATTTTTACTATATTTTGCTAAAGACATCAAAATTAATTGTATTTTTATTTGTATTTTTCTGACTCCTTATTACATCCAGCCACATTAAAATAAACATATTGGAAATAATTAATTTTAAATGATCATAATAATTCATTTAAAATGACCCTATTTAATTATTAAAATAATTGCTTGTTTATCAACAACTTTAGCATTTTATTCATTACATTTTGAAGCTCTCAGAAGCCAAGTTATGTTATATTCCTTAAGATTTATTTATGCAAGTTTGAAGTATCAATTATCTAAACACAGTTTTGTTTGCATATTTTCAGGATATATATATATATATATGTATATATATATCAATCAATCAATCAATCAATCAATGTTTATTTATATAGCCCTAAATCACAAGTGTCTCAAAAGGCTGCACAAGCCACAATGACATCCTCGGTACAAAGCCCACATAAGGGCAAGGAAAAACTCACCCCAGTGGGACGTCGATGTGAATGACTATGATAAACCTTGGAGAGGACCGCATATATGGGTAACCCCCCCCCCTCCAGGGAGACCGAATGCAATGGATGTCGAGTGGGTCTGACACATACTTGCCAACCTTGAGACCTCTGATTTCGGGAGGTGGGGGGTGGGGGCGTGGTTGGGGGCGTGGTTGAGAGGGGAGGAGTATATTGACAACTAGAATTCACCAAGTCAAGTATTTCATATATATATATATATATATATATATATATATATATATATATATATATATATATATATATATATATATATATACATATATACTGTATATATATATATATATATATATATATAAATCCTGAAAATATGCAAACAAAACTGTGTTTAGATAATTGATACTTCAAACTTGCATAAATAAATATTAAGGAATATAACATAACTTGGCTTCTGAGAGCTTCAAAATGTAATGAATAAAATGCTAAAGTTGTTGATAAACAAGCAATTACTTTAATAATTAAATATGGTCATTTTAAATGAGTCATTTAAAATTAATTATTTCCAATATGTTTATTTTAATGTATAATTCTATGGCTGGATGCAATAAGGAGTCAGAAAAAATAAAAATAAAAATACAATTAATTTTGATGTTTTTAGCAAAATATAGTAAAAATGTATTTATTTTTTTAATTAATAAATATCTATTTATTTTTAGGTAAGATAAACATAATAATACAATGTATCTCTAGTCTGGATGATTTAGTTCTTGTCACCCTGTTGTCCTCCCGTCGTGAAAAAAGGCTGTCCTCACTCAGGTCCGCATGGAGCTGGAGGGGGCGTGGCCTCTAGCTCCGGCTGAAAATCGGGAGATTTTCGGGAGAATATTTGTCCCGGGAGGTTTTCGGGAGAGGCGCTGAATTTCGGGAGTCTCCCGGAAAATTCGGGAGGGTTGGCAAGTATGGTCTAACATAATATTGTGAGAGTACAGTCCATAGTGGATCCAGCATAACATTAAGAGTCCAGTCCACAGTGGGGTCAGCAGGACACCATCCCGAGCGGAGACGGGTCAGCAGCGCAGAGATGTTCCCAAACGATACACAGGCGAGCGGTCCACCCCAGGTCCCGACCCCGGACAGCCAGCACTTCATCCATGGCCACCGGACCTGTGCCCCCCACCCCTCCACAAGGAAGAGGGGAGCAGAGGAGAAAAGAAAAGAAACGGCAGATCAACTGGTCTAAAAAACTGGTCTATATATATATATATATATATATATATATATATATATATATATATATATATATGTATGTATATATATATATATATATATACATACATATATATATATATATATATATATATATATATATATATATATATATATATATATATATATGTATATGTATATGTATATGTATATGTATGTATATATATATGTATGAAATACTTGATTTGGTGAATTCTAGCTGTCAATATACTCCTCCCCTCTTAACCACGCCCCCGCCCTCAACCACACCCCCGTCCCACCCCCGACAACGCCCCCCATCCCCCCACCTCCCAAAATCGGAGGTCTCAAAGTTGACAAGTATGGGTTTAAGCATTAGATACCTTTTTACCTGCGCACTGCCTCCCGCTGTTGTGATGTCAACAAACCATGTTTCTGACATCTACACAGCAATTACCGTATTTTTCGGACTATAAGTCGCAGTTTTTTTTTCATAGTTTTTCATACTTATATATGTTTTTTTCCTTCTTTATTATGCATTTTTGGCAGGTGCGACTTATACTCCGAAAAATAGGGTAGCTACTGCTATGGAAGAGTACACTGCCGCCGAGCTCTAGACAACACCGACACTCAACAACTGCACATTTGTGGATTATAATGACTTGTTGTATTATGACATCATCTCCAGACTGTATCTCACGGCACACCAGTGTGCTTGAAAAAGACTGGCCTAATGAGTTTGCCCATGTATGTTTTGTGTATGTGTCCATTACTCTCAGTTGGGATAGACTTCAGCCTACCTTCATTACCTCACTACTCTTGCACAGTGTCAGTTGGGATAGACTTCAGCCTACCTTCATTACCTCACTACTCTTGTCCAGTGTCAGTTGGGATAGACTTCAGCCTACCTTCCTTACCTCACTAGCATCTCGTGTCAAAAGCAAAGCATTAACAAGAACAATCTCACCGTTTCTTCCTTCTCCAGCAAATAAAAGTCGTTGTTGGCTCTTGTGAAAATGATGCCTTCTTGTTGTGTCTGCATCACTATGATACTCGTGCAAGAGCCCAATTGAGTAGACAGGTTTAAGCACAAGGGACTAGAAAGAGGCCCCTCTTGGCAGCTTGATGAATCTCAGTGAGCCGAATAACGAGCTAATCATCAGCATCCTAATAATAAATGGGCCTTTTTCATACTCCACTAATCCTAGTCTTTCCATCCTGGTGTTGCAGGAGGAATCAATGACTGCAGCTGGGCTCTCAAAGTAGCAGCAGCTGCCCAGAACAACAATAAAAGATGAAATAGCTTGATTGTTATTTGCTATGCACATGATCTACTGTAGAAATCACAGCCCAGGTTTCATTCCATCAATAATGTATTCTCCTAAACATACGTGCTGCATAATTTATAATTAGCAACATCATATTACCGTGTTTTTAGAACTATAGAGTGCATCGGAATATAAACCGTGCGCACTAAATTTCAGAAGAAATGCTATATAAATGATAAATGGGTTATACTTGTATAGCACTTGTCTACCTTCAAGGTACTCAAAGCGCTTTGACACTATTTCCACATTCACACACACATTCACACACTGATGGCCATGCAAGGCGCTAACCACCACCCATCAGGAGCAAGGGTGAAGTGTCTTGCTCAAGGACACAACGGACGTGACTAGGTTGGTAGAAGGTGGGGATCGAACCAGGAACCCTCAAGTCGCTGGCACGGCCACTCTCCCAACTGCGCCCTAATATATTCTTCTATATATTAGCCCCTCCGGACTATAAGACACAGTTATATACGTTAAGAAATTAGTTATTTACAAGCAAATGTTTTGTAAATATTTATTTAATAATAATAATAATAATAGATTTTATTTGTAAAAGCACTTTATATTGAGCAAACAACCTCAAAGTGCTACAGTGCATTTAAAAAAACAACCAAAAAACAAAACAACAACGCTAGAACCACAAATAGCTGCCCCTCACAAGTAAAATAAATAGTAAAAAATAAATAAAAACTAGAACAGCCTAATAGCTAGAACTAGCACACATACCGTATTTTCCGCACTATAAGGCGCACCGGATTATTAGCCGCACCTTCTATGAATTACATATTTCATAATTTTGTCCACCAATAAGCCGCCCCGGACTATAAGCCGCGCCTACGCTGCGCTAAAGTGAATGTCAAAAAAACGCTGCGCTAAAGTGAATGTCAAAAAAACAGTCAGATAGTTCAGTCAAACTTTAATAATATATTGAAAACCAGCGTTCTAACAACTCTGTCCCAAAATGTACGCAAATGTGCAATCACAAACATAGTAAAATTCAAAATGGTGTAGAGCAATAAATAGCAACATAATGTTGCTCGAACGTTAATGTCACAACACACAAAATAAACATAGCGCTCACCTTCTGAAGTTATTCTTCATTCGTAAATCCTTCGAATTCTTCGTCTTCGGTGTCCGAATTGAAAAGTTGCGCAAGCGTGGGATCCAAAAATGGCCGGCTCCGCCTCGTCGAAGTCATCGGATTCAGTGTCGCTGTTGTTGTGCAGCAGTTCTGTGAATCCTGCCTTCCGGAAAGCTCGGACCACAGTTGTGACCGAAATATCTGCCCAGGCATTTACGATCCACTGGCAGATGTTGGCGTATGTCGTCCGGCGCTATCTGCCCGTCTTAGTGAAGGTGTGTTCGCCTTCGGAGCTGTGTGAAAAAAGCCACCCGGCCTCTTCGCGTAAACTTCCCTTAACCACTCGCTCATCTTTTCTTCATCCATCCATCCCTTCGAGTTAGCTTTTATGATGACGCCGGCTGGAAAGGTCTCTTTTGGCAAGGTCTTCCTTTTGAATATCACCATGGGTGGAAGTTAGCATGGCAAGCTAGAACCACAGTGAAGGATGACTTCTCATTCCCTGTGGTGCGAATATTCACCGTACGTGCTCCCGTTCCACAGTGCGGTTCACAGGAATATTAGTTGCTGTGAAATACGGTAGTAATCCGTGTGCGGATGGAGAGATTGCGTCTTTTTATGAACCGGATCCTTGTCGCGTAGTAGGAGCCATTTTGTGGTCTTTACAGATGTAAACAGGAAATGAAACGTACGGTGATATCCGCGCGTTTTTTCTTCTTCTTCCGGGGGCGGGTGAAGCGCTTCCTGTTCTATGGGGGCGGGTGCTTTCCTTGGCGGTTGCTTGCGTAGAAGAAGAAGCGCTTCCTGTTCTACCGGGAAAAAAGATGGCGGCTGTTTACCGAAGTTGCGAGACCGAAACTTTATGAAAATGAATCGTAATAAAGCGCACCGGGTTATAAGGCGCACTGTCAGCTTTTGAGAAAAATTGTGGTTTTTAGGTGCGCCTTATAGTGCGGAAAATACGGTATATCTAAAAAAAAAGGCTTTTTTAAAAAGAAGGGTTTTAAGCCTTTTTTTTTTTTTTAAAGCATCCACAGTCTGTGGTGCCCTCAGGTGGTCAGGGAGTGTTGCACAGACTGTGAGCGGCGAAGCAGAAAGCCCGGTCTCCCATAGTTCTGAGCTTTGTCCTCAGAGGTTGGAGGAGGTTAGCCTGTCCGGAGCGGAGGTGTAGTGTGGAGGATTTGGGGGTGAGCAGTTCTTTGAGGTTGAGGGGGGCATTTCCATGGAGGCACTGGTGGGTTAGTAGGCAGACTTTGTATTCAATCCTGAGTGGAACAGGAAGCCAGTGAAGGGATTTGAGAACCGGTGTGTATTTACATATCTTAATTGTTTCCAAACGGTGTCTGTAACACGGCAGTAAAACGCTTGATCAAACAAAACAGAAGTCATGGTCATGGACTTGCTAGCTCTCCAGTCAGCTAAACAGACTCAATAAGAAATCATCCACGGTGACGTTTTGGTGGCTTTACAAAAACTGAAACATTACAAAAAGGATGCCATTGTAAGTTAATAATATTACCGCAGACACTTGTAAACCTGTTAGCATATTAGCTAATGCTGACGACGCTAGCTTCATTACATTACAATAGCATGTACAAATATGCACGAAACACTCCTACAGACATCACACATGGGACACTTTAGTACGTAAGAATTGTTTTAGTTATATTGTAAAACTTAAAAACGTTGCTTGGAGTGATGAATGAAGAATTCATCCAAGTAGAAATGCTACGGACAGCTAGAACAGCAAATGTACCTCCGGTTCATAGCTCAGCCTAAACAGAATGCAGCGCCTGCTGTGGACGAACTCGTCCAAAAGATGGCGCTAACAACAACACACCTATTCAGTGTATTTGCTTTTTTGATTTTTTGATTTTTCTAGCAGTTTTTACAGTCACTGAAGAAAAATCTATAAATTAGCCGCAAGGTCCAAAGCATAGGAAAAAAGTAACAGTCTGTATTTTACAGTACTGTAAAACACCTTCGATGAAAAGTGTTCCTCTATCACGAGGGTATATGAAGAAGATACGGTATGGCTTGTCCAAATATATCAACAACTTGGACTGTGGCTGCTAATACGTACGTTCCAGTTCCTATGACCGCAATATTTCACTAGAAAACAGCTAGATTCCAGCAAAATGAACACTCACACTTAGAGATGTCCCATGAATGCTTCAGAATGTAATATCAGACATTATCGGTATCGGTTTCTTTATTACCGGGATCGTTTTTTTTGTTTTTTTTATTAAATCAACATAAAAAACACAAGATACACTTACAATTAGTGCACCAACCCAAAAAACCTCCCTCTCCCATTTACACTCATTCACACAAAAGGGTTGTTTCTTTCTGTTATTAATATTCTGGTAGGTTCCTACATTATATATCAATATATATCAATACAGTCTGCAAGGGATACAGTCCGTAAGCACACATGATTGTGCTCCACTAATATTACTTACCTTTAACACTTCATTTTACTCATTTTCATTCATTACTAGTTTCTATGTAACTGTTTTTATATTGTTTTACTTTCTTTTTTATTCAAGAAAATGTTTTTAATACATCTTATTTAATTGTATTAATTTTTTTTAAAAGTACCTTATCGTCACCATACCTGGTTGTCCAAATTAGGCATAATAATGTGTTAATTCCACCACTGTATATATCGGTATCGGTTGATATCGGTATCGGTTTGATCAATATCGGAATATCGGATATCGGCAAAAAGCCATTATCGGACATCCCTACTCACACTATACGGAGAACAAACCAAAATACAGCAAAAAAGATTCAATAATAAAGAGAACAACCTTTGTTCCTAGCTTGAACATTGAATGCTTATTGCGAGGAGGACATATCAACAATGAGACCATTACACTGCTCACAGCAGATCCTTTTTGCATGTTGGAAGATGCTATCTTCATCCTTAATGATGAAGGTGACGGTGGAACAAGTCGATTGGCGTTGGTTATATAATGATCCAAACTTTATATTTTGATGTATTTCTCCCCCTGACTTATCATATATTTAAGTTGAATAGTGTCAGGTTTCAGCACCGAACTATCTATTAAACAGAACAAGAAGCAAGGAGTCAGGCAGAGTCAGAGTTCAATTTTGCTCATGAAGAGAATGCATGGAGCTGCACACTCAGTTACAGTCTCACCCTACGCTCTGAGGAACAGCCCACGCGCTCCTCTATTTATTCAGTTTGGGAGTTCCCTAGTTACATGGCTGAGGCTGCTTCTAAAGGGTGGGGTCACACATTATGCCAGCAGCTCAGTACGCACAATACGTGATGGAAAGTGCTTGGGGCCTTGTGACTGCGCCCTGTCTCTGCTTCGTCTGCCCGCTGTTGATATGCCTTACCTTCGTTGAGGTCCTTGGCTGTTAGCAAGCTGAAAGGCAGAAAACATCTGCGGCGAGGCCACTCCTCACATGCAGTGGAAGATAACAAGTTGTGTGCCCTTGCACCAAACAGCACAATAGATCATAACTAGAGCAAAGGCCTTTAAGCATAAGAGTTGTGTGATATCATTCTTCTAACAAATAGTTGATCATGTCTAATGTTTTCCCGCCTGTCCTAAAAGCATCCTTATATTTCACCTCTGCTAATGTACTCCATGTTCCAATGCTCTGCAGCTAGCGCCACACAGTTAACATGCATTGGGATGTGAGATGCTGGCCTCAGGATGTGCTTGTCAGCCTTTCAGGAAGCTGCGTTTCTATGGCGATGTCATGATCAAGCTGTGAGCGCACCAACTAGGACAAAGCAAGCTGATTGCTGCAAGAGAGGAGCCATGAATCAGGTGATTAGGCTTCAAGCTTCAAAGAGGCCATATCCTGCGTTTACAACTCCTCAAACCTCTGCATGTGAAGTGTCAAGTACGAGCAATTGATCGTCCGCAACCAGGGTGATAAAATACATTCTTCCATCGGAAGAGGAATCCATTTTAGCGCTGTACCGTCGGTCGTCTCCAGAATCAAGCGGTCATCTCCGAGAAGGTCTTCCTCTAATCCACATCATCCACACTGCTTGCATGTCATGGTGCCAGTAAATCAACAAATGATTCCCGAGCGTGGCGCACGCTGCTGCTCACTGCTCCCCTCACCTCCCAGGGGGTGAACATGGGGATGGGTGAAATGCAGAGGACACATTTCACCACAGCGAATGTGTGTGTGACAAACGTTGGGACTTGAACTTGAACATTTGAAGCGAGTGCAGCCTCACAGGGAGCTGCTCTTTTACACGTGTACAATTATGATGTACATTATGCTTTATTAGCACTTATTCACAAACTTTTACCCATTTGGGGTGAATTAGGCTCCGTTTAAACTGCACACTAATGGTGTCTCCATACCAATATTGTGGTAACGGTACCAAAATGTATTTTGATACTTTTTGATATTTTTCTAAATAAAGAGGACCACAAAAATTTCATTATTGTCTTTATTGTAAGAAAAAATGTTAGTGTAGATGAAACATATGTTTATTATTGTCATTTAGTCCTTCAATAAAATAGTCAACTTGTCTTTTAGTAGTAAGCAAACAAACAAAGACTCCTAATTAGTCGTATGCAGTAACATATTGTGTCATTTATACACCTATTATTTTATACACATTATGAGAGACAAACTGTAAAAAATGGATTATTCATCTACTTGTTCATTTACTGTTAATATCTGCTTATTTTCTCTTTTAACATGTTCTATTTACACTTCTGTTAAAATGTAATAATCACTTATTCTTCTCTTCTTTGATACTTGACATTAGTTTTGGATGATACCACACATTTAGGTATAGATCTGATACCAAGTAGTTGCAGGATCATACAATACAATATAATACCTAATAAAGCAATAATAATATAGTTAAAAAAATACTGATGTAAAGGGTAGGTGTCGTCCTCTTTTCTGTTTTAACATATTCTATCTACACTTCTGTTCAAATGTAATAATCACTTATTCTTCTCTTCTTTCATACTTGACATTAGTTTTGGATGATACCACACATTTAGGTATGGATGTGATACCAAGTAGTTACAGCATACTTGCCAACTTTGAGACCTCCGATTTCGGGAGGTGTGGGGGTGGGGGGCGTGGTCGGGGGTGGGACGGGGGCGTGGTTGAGGGCGCGGGCGTGGTTAAGAGGGGAGGAGTATATTGACAGCTAGAATTCACCAAGTCAAGTATTTCAAACATATATATATATACATACATATACATATATGTATATATATATATATATATATATATACATCCTGAAAATATGCAAACAAAACTGTGTTTAGATAATTGATACTTCAAACTTGCATAAATAAATATTAAGGAATATAACATAACTTGGCTTCTGAGAGCTTCAAAATGTGATGAATAAAATGCTAAAGTTGTTGATAAACAAGCAATTATTTTAATAATTAAATATGGTCATTTTAAATGAATTATTATGATCATTTAATTATTAATTATTTCCAATATGTTTATTTTAATGTATAATTCTACGGCTGGATGTAATAAGGAGTCAGAAAAAATAAAAATAAAAATACAATTAACTTTGATGTTTTTAGCAAAATATAGTAAAAATGTATTTAGTTTTAAAAAAAAAATAATAAATATATTTATTTTTAGGTAAGATAAACATAATACAATGTATCTCTAGTCTGGATGATTTAGTTCTTGTCACCCTGTTGTCCTCCCGTCATAAAAAAAAAGGCTGTCCTCACTCAGGTCCGCATGGAGCTGGAGGGGGCGTGGCCTCCAGCTCCAGCTGAAAATCGGGAGATTTTCGGGAGAATATTTGTTCCGGGAGGTTTTCGGGAGAGGCGCTGAATTTCGGGAGTCTCCCGGAAAATTCGGGAGGGTTGGCAAGTATGAGTTACAGGATCATACATTGGTCATATTCAAAGTCCTCATGTGTCCAAGGACGTATTTACTGACTTTATAAACATTATATACATTTAAAAGAAGGGAAAAAATGTTTTGTGATGCTAAAAAATATGGACGTAATCATAGTAGTATCGACTAGATACACTCCTGAACTTGGTATCATTACAGTGGATGTCAGGTGTAGATCCACCCATGGTGTTTGTTTACATGTATATGTACAGTATGTGTATATGTGTGTTTGTACAGTGAATATATATGTACAGTATGTGTATATGTGTGTTTGTACAATGAATATATATGTACAGTATGTGTATATGTGTGTTTGTACAGTGAATATATATGTACAGTATGTGTATATGTGTGTTTGTACAATGAATATATATGTACAGTATGTGTATATGTGTGTTTGTACAGTGAATGTGTGTGTGTATGTATGTACTGTATGTGTGTGTGTGTATGTGGGAGCGTAGGTGCGTGTATGAATGTATATATGTATGAATATGTTTGTATTTAATTTTATAAAATGTTTGAGTAGAATTGCATTAAAGAAAATCATTTTTTTCAAGTAATATATAAATGTATCACAGCTGTAGTTGATCATAGAAGTGTTATTAAAAAGTATTGCTTTTGAATCGAGAATCCATTCTGAATGGATTCTCGATTCAAAAGCAATACTTTTTAATCGTTAACCCTTCGAATGAAATTGAATGGTGATTGAACGTTGTGGTGGCCAAAGATTCACAGCTCTGGTGTAATTGTTGTGTTTGTTAGATGATGCAAAAACACATCAATTCTTAACTCTCTCAGCCATGTATTTTTATTTGTAGTTTTTTTTTCTCCTTTTAGTGTTTCTAGTCAGTTTTCCAGTCACTGTATCATCTGCTTCTCTTGTTTCCGTCATTCCTCGGCCTCATGCTTGTGCACATGACACTCCAGTCAGATGGCCCCTGGGAGCCAACCTCCAATGTCTTTTCATGGCGTGTGCAGCAGGGCTACAAAGGTTAAGGGGAGACAGTTTCGCAGCTTTTTATTTGGAGTGGTCTCAAGAGAGGAGCTCTTTCTAGACATTATCTGACAGGATGTACCACGTCTGTCTCTTTATATCAGTAGCATTCAACTGCCGGCCCGCGGGCTACATACGGCCCACCTAAGCTTTTCATTTGGCCCTCAGAACATCACAGAAGAAGTTTGATGAAACCATTCAAACGAGGGTTGGTCATGTCTGCAGTACTCCCTCCACCCTGCAGGGGGCAACAGTCATGTCTGCAGTACTCCCTCCACCCCGCAGGGGGCAACAGTCATGTCTGCAGTACTCCCTTCCCCTTCACCCTGCAGGGGGCAACAGTCATGTCTGCAGTACTCCCTCCACCCCGCAGGGGGCAACAGTCATGTCTGCAGTACTCCCTTCCCCTTCACCCTGCAGGGGGCAACAGTCATGTATGCAGTACTCCCTTCACCCTGCAGGGGGCAACAGTCATGTATGCAGTACTCCCTCCACCCTGCAGGGGGCAACAGTCAAGTCTGCAGTACTCCCTCCACCCTGCAGGAGGCAACAGTCATGTCTGCAGTACTCCCTCCACCCCGCAGGGGTCAACAGTCATGTATGCAGTACTCCCTCCACCCATCCCTTATACCAGGGGTCGGCAACCCAAAATGTTGAAAGAGCCATATTGGATCAAAAATACAAAAGCAAATCTGTCTGGAGCCGCAAAAAACGAAAAGCCATATTACATACAGATAGTGTGTCATGAGATATAAATTGAATTAAGAGGACTTAAAGGAAACTAAATGAGCTGAAATATAGCTACAAATGAGGTATAATGATGCAATATGTACATATAGCTAGCCTAAATAGCATGTTAGCATAGATTAGCTTGCAGTTATGCAGTGACCAAACATGTCTGATTAGCACTCCACACAAGTCAATAACATCAACAAAACTCACCTTTTATGCACAACCTTAAAAGTTTGGTGGACAAAATCAGTCAGCAAAAGAAGTGGCATAAAAGACGTCCTAGAAAGTCGGAGAAAGTTATACATGTAAACAAACTACGGTGAGTTCAAGGACCGCCAAAATGAGTAGGACAAAATGGCACTCGCCAAATACTCGAATCAGTGAAGCATGTTTAATATAAACAGTGTGATTTATAACAATTAGTGTCATGTTTGTCCTCCTACACAAACCATATTAACACAAAAAATAGATTTTTCCCTTCATCTTTTTCCATTTTTCATACATTTTTGAGAAAGCTCCAGAGAACCACTAGGGCAGCGCTAAAGAGCCACTAGGGCGGCGCTAAAGAGCCACTAGGGCGGCGCTAAAGAGCCACTAGGGCGGCGCTAAAGAGCCACTAGGGCGGCGCTCTCGCTAAAGAGCCACTAGGGCGGCGCTCTAGAGCTGGGGGTTGCCTAAAAACCAAATGAAAACCACAGCCTTTACAGAAAAACCTTTCAGTGTTTCTGAGGATAGGAACTTGAAGGCCTTGGAAGAATGTAGATGTGACATGTACTATTATATCTTTAAATGGCAATAAGTTCCTAACCTGTGAAGACAATCTGCTTTATGGTTAGACTAACTCTAACCCTATCATCATTATAGTCATTGGACATTGGAGAACATTTCATGTAATAAATACCTCCGCTGTGCAGGATCTCTCACTGCGTTCTTCATTTATCATCAAATATTAGTTTGGACAAAGTCAAAGCTGTACTTACACCTATAGATCATGTTCACTACCTTGGAGATCTAAAGCTCCAAATGGAATGGGAACTCCATGAAGGAGTTTAGGACAAATTGAGTAATAATTCAAGTAGAACATAAGACAAACAAACAATGATGAGGTTAGTTTGTCAGGAATGGAAGGAATGAGCTGGAGAAGATACTTGCCTTCAAGTTGACTTCAGGCCAAACATCAATCAGCACTTGCAGGAGAGATTGTTGTCAAGATGAAGTCTTCATTCCGTTTGTCCTGAGGTTGCAACTGGAGCGCTTTCTCAAAGGACTATTTGGAAAGGGTTCCAAGAGTCAGTCATTGTCTGATACTTCTACTTATTCCTCAAACCAGGTCTGTCCAAAGTCTGCTCACATTTCCTTTCCTACCTCGAATTAACTCTTCATCATTCATAGCCCAGCGACACTCTCCAACATCTTCTTGCTACAAAGACACTTAATTCTGCCTACAAGTGCAAGGTGGCAGCATCACTAGATCCAACATCATCTTGCTACAAAGGCAAATGTTGCTACAAGTGCAAGATGGCAGCATCACTAGATCCAACATCATCTTGCTACAAAGGTACTTCTGCCTGGTGGCAGCATCACTAGATCCAACATCATGTGGCAGCATCACTAGATCCAACATCATGTGGCAGCATCACTAGATCCTCCTGCACAGCAGCAGCCACTGCACTGGACATTGGACTTGTGTGTTGCTTTGGCACAAAATATTGTTGCTCAGCAGGAAATACACACAAGATAATAACAGAAGAACTAAATGAAGATATGGTTGGACAAAAAGAGACTATCTTTGAATTGAAGTAAAAGTCAAGTAATGATGTTGTGTGTCTGTATGCGGACTAAAACTATGTTTTTGTGGGTCTGTATGCAGACTAAAACTATGTTTTTGTGTGTCTGTATGCGGACTAAAACTATGTTTTTGTGTGTCTGTATGCGGACTAAAACTATGTTTTTGTGGGTCTGTATGCGGACTAAAACTATGTTTTTGTGTGTCTGTATGCGGACTAAAACTATGTTTTTGTGTGTCTATATGCGGACTAAAACTATGTTTTTGTGTGTCTGTATGCGGACTAAAACTATGTTTTTGTGGGTCTGTATGCGGACTAAAACTATGTTTTTGTGTGTCTGTATGCGGACTAAAACTATGTTTTTGTGTGTCTATATGCGGACTAAAACTATGTTTTTGTGTGTCTGTATGCGGACTAAAACTATGGAACAAAGTGGACTTACAACACAAGCAATGCCAAACTTTTAATGGATTGAAACTATTATACAAACATGGGGTCTGGTTCAAATATAGAGATGAGGGTCTTTAATTTAACATGCTGCTGTACAAAGTGTTAACATGTGCTCAATGTTTCCTTACCATTATTGCTATGTTGTCTAGTACCATATTGTATGCATGCATGTGTGATGTATCATGTTGTATGCATGCATGTGTGATGTATCATGTTGTATGCATGCATGTGTGATGTATCATGTTGTATGCATGCATGTGTGATGTATCCTGTTGTATGCATGCATGTGTGATGTATCATGTTGTATGCATGCATGTGTGATGTATCATGTTGCATGCATGCATGTGTGATGTATCATGTTGTATGCATGCATGTGTGATGTATCATGTTGTATGCATGCATGTGTGATGTATCATGTTGCATGCATGCATGTGTGATGTATCATGTTGTATGCATGCATGTGTGATGTATCATGTTGTATGCATGCATGTGTGATGTATCATGTTGTATGCATGCATGTGTGATGTATCATGTTGTATGCATGCATGTGTGATGTATCATGTTGTATGCATGCATGTGTGATGTATCCTGTTGTATGCATGCATGTGTGATGTATCATGTTGTATGCATGCATGTGTGATGTATCATGTTGTATGCATGCATGTGTGATGTATCATGTTGTATGCATGCATGTGTGATGTATCATGTTGCATGCATGCATGTGTGATGTATCATGTTGTATGCATGCATGTGTGATGTATCATGTTGTATGCATGCATGTGTGATGTATCATGTTGTATGCATGCATGTGTGATGTATCATGTTGTATGCATGCATGTGTGATGTATCATGTTGTATGTATGCATGTGTGATGTATCATGTTGTATGCATGCATGTGTGATGTATCATGTTGTATGCATGCATGTGTGATGTATCATGTTGTATGTATGCATGTGTGATGTATCATGTTGTATGCATGCATGTGTGATGTATCCTGTTGTATGCATGCATGTGTGATGTATCATGTTGTATGCATGCATGTGTGATGTATCATGTTGTATGCATGCATGTGTGATGTATCATGTTGTATGCATGCATGTGTGATGTATCATGTTGTATGTATGCATGTGTGATGTATCATGTTGTATGCATGCATGTGTGATGTATCATGTTGTATGCATGCATGTGTGATGTATCATGTTGTATGTATGCATGTGTGATGTATCATGTTGTATGCATGCATGTGTGATGTATCATGTTGTATGCATGCATGTGTGATGTATCCTGTTGTGTGCATGCATGTGTGATGTATCATGTTGTATGCATGCATGTGTGATGTATCATGTTGTATGTATGCATGTGTGATGTATCATGTTGTATGCATGCATGTGTGATGTATCATGTTGTGTGCATGCATGTGTGATGTATCATGTTGTATGCATGCGTGTTCCAAATACACTCAAGCAGTTGTTGCTCAGCAGGAAATACAGAATGTCCACTGTGACCCCCACCCTGCTCCCAGACTGCTCCCAGAATGTCCACTGTGACCCTAACCCTGCTCCCAGAATCTCCGCTGTGACCCTAACCCTGCTCCCAGAATGTCCACTGTGACCCCCACCCTGCTCCCAGAATGTCCACTGTGACCCTAACCCTGCTCCCTGTGACCCTAACCCTGCTCCCAGAATGCCCAGAAAGGAAGATTGTTCTTGTGGACCACGGCCTTTATCAGCTTAGGAAAGTCCAGGCCTGGCAAAGTGCCAACAACAGACAAAGCTCCCAATATTACGCTCCATTCTTCAGACCTTCAGTAAACAAATGATCAGAAATCCGCCTCCACATAAAAACACTTGGCTGTATTTATTAGAGCTCCAACAGACTAAAAGCTTTTTGATGAGCAACTATTTCCATGTTCTTAGCAGAGTGCAGGATGCCGTGTTCAAATTGGACGTAACCGTCAAGATACACAACACACAAATGCTCTTAATTAGCAGCCTTCGTTAGCATTTGCTAAGCAAAAACAAAACATTGGAAGGTTGTTTCTGTTGTCAACAGCTGATGATGTTGTTGACTCCCACAGTGCAAACTTAATTGACTTTTGAAATGGCTTTTTAGTCCACAACTTGACACACCTTTTACTTGTAATGTGTGTTAAGATGACTTTATGCAGCTAATGTTCTACAAAACAACTCAACCCAATCATGATATTAAAAATCTTCAGGATACGGTGGACGATGTCATTATTTGCTGATGTTGTGTGTTTAATAATAGAACATGTGTGTTTAATAATAGAACATGTTTCAAGTGTCAACATCAAAACTACACACAGACAAAAGACAAGAAAATAAAATAATAATCAGTTTGTAGTAGATTTGTGCTCATACCAATAATTTGGTAACAAAATGTATATCGATACTTTTCCAAATAAAGGGAACTACAAAAAAGGTCAATATTAGCTTTATTTGAACAGAAAATCTTACAATAAAATAAACATATGTTTTCTATTGCACTTCAAGAACAATTTTAGAAAGTTAAAATATAAACTAAAAGGCATTAAACATATTGTGTTTTTCTTCTCGCACTCAAAGAGCAATTTACAATTTTCCATAATCAAGGATTAGATTAGAATATAGTAAAATGCTTTATTAACATAATACACAATTATTTTTGATTTATGGTTGCAAATCCTGGCCTGTGCTTCAAGACAAAAACAATTATTAGTGTGACAGTTTGACCCCCTATTTATTAAATAGGTGTATAATTGTTTGGTTGTCAAATGTTAAAGTGGTATTATTAAATAGGTGTATAATTGGTCAAATACTGTATAGAGTAGACTGACCCATGTGGTTCCTGTGGATGTGAACACATTACTGTAGTGACTAAATAACATAGTGACTGAAACAGACAACGTCATGTGTAAATAATGTCAATAAGTAGATGAAGCATCTGTGGCTGTGAAGTGAACACTAGTAAGGTTGTAAATACTGTATAGAGTAGACTAACCCATGTGGTTCCTGTGGATGTGAACACATTACTGTAGTGACTAAATAACATAGTGACTGAAACAGACAAAGTCATGTGTAAATAATGTCAATAAGTAGATGAAGCATCTGTGGCTGTGAAGTGAACACTAGTAAGGTTGTAAATACTGTAAAGAGTAGGCTAACCCATGTGGTTCCTGTGGATGTGAACACATTACTGTAGTGACTAAATAACATAGTGACTGAAACAGACATAGTAATGTGTAAATAATGTCAATAACTACATGAACCATCTGTGGCTGTGAAGTGAACACTAGTAAGGTTGTAAATACTGTATAGAGTAGACTAACCCATGTGGTTCCTGTGGATGTGAACATATTACTGTAGTGACTAAATAACATAGTGAGTGAAACAGACAAAGTCATGTGTAAATAATGTCAATAAGTAGATGAAGCATCTGTGGCTGTAAAGTGAACACTAGTAAGGTTGTAAATACTGTATAGAGTAGACTAACCCATGTGGTTCCTGTGGATGTGAACACATTACTGTAGTGACTAGTGAGTGAAACCAGAGTAGGCTAACCTATGTGGTCGCCCCCTTGTCCTTGTCCTTGTCCTTGTCCTTGTCCCAGCCCCCAGACATGCGGCTTATTTTCAGTCTAATTGATTGTGTTCCAATCAAATGCCTGCTTTAACTCCGCCTACTTCTTTTCTGACTTGTTGAATTGTGTGACGTTCCTTCATGTGACCTGTGAAGTGTGTTTGAAACAGATAGACCATACACAAGGTCTGAAACATATTGAAGTGAGGAAGTCATCCTACCTGCGAGAAAGTTGCCCCCCAACAAAGTGAGTGAGAAAGGTCTTGCGATAAAAGCTAATTGCTTACGATGAAGACATGATTTCCCTCTCTCTGCCCACACGTCTCTCCTCAAAGACCCCGCATGACTCTCTCGTGCACCAGGGAGGAAAAGGTAATGATTCCTCCTCCTGACTGCCTTCAGCGCTGCCTATTATTGCCTATACAATGTGTCCTTATTGAAGCTTTCACATGCAAATGAGGATGGCTCGGCTGCGAGACTCGCTATAATTGCTGCTAATTGTTATTCCCCAAGAAGGAGTCAGCACTTGGTCACTCTAAAACTGATGCTTTTCCAACGGCCTTGACTGGTAATATACGTGACGTAGGCTAGGCACTATACTTCCCCTTCCACTAGGCTAGGCATTATTGAAGTATTTACGTAGACAAAATAAGAGACACAATGTGTCATACAGTTACTATGTATTTGCTTCTCAACACTTCTTAATATTGTCTTGTTTCCAAGTAAAACATACTCAAAAGTAATACTCAAAGTAATCCACAAATTCTACAATGCAGCACTGTTGTTTATGGGGTGATTTTTATCTCTGAAATGTTTTGGCTGGGGGCCACACACAGAAACATGAACAGATGCGTGGATTCATGTTTAACCCTAAAGATGCTGAAACCAACCCAAAATATGTTCTGTGAACAAAACATCATTTTGATAAATCAAATGAGTGAGATGTCCAATAATATATCGCATTAACAGGAAAATAGTCAATGTTGTCAATATGCCGAGGGCCAGTAGAAGACAAGTGCTGGGCCTAAAACGGCCCCGAGCCGCACTTGGGACACCTGTGGTCTACATGGGGAGACGACTGCTTTCTATATATTTGCTAGGAGATAAGAGTAGCGGTTCTGAGTTTGTGGCATTAGTCTTGAAATGATTCATGAGCTAATGGTCTCAGATTGCTGGCTTCTTTTTGACATTTGCCCGTTTAAGTGCTGTTTTAGTCATCGTGTTCTTCAAAAATGGCTTCGGTTGAGCTTTCAACTTTGGGATGCATTGGTGTATGATGTGAGTCGTGCATAGCAGTAACCATAGCAACACAAACATAATCACGCTGCCCCCTAAACTTGAAAGTAATCAATGTATAATAATCGTTATACTCTAATTGTGAATTTATTACAAAATTTGTTAATTTAAGATACAAATAAATAATTTGATTATCCTGACTGAAAACAAGCAAAATTAGTTAGGATTTAATAAAATTAGTTAATTTAAGATAAAATAAATAATTTGATAATCCTGACTGAAAACAAACAAAATTAGTAATGTTTTAACAAAATTTGTTATTTCAGATTTAAAAAAAATATATAATTGTAATAATTGTGATGTAAAACAGACAAAATTAGTAACGATTTAACACAATAAGTTAATGTAAGATAATATAAATCATTTTGATAAACCTGACTGAAAACAGACAAAATTAGTTATCATTGTACAATATCAGTTAATTTAAGATAAAATCAATCATTTTATTATCTTGACTGAAAACCGACAAAATTAGTAATGATATAACAAAATTTGTTAATTTAAGATAAAATAAATTATTTTGATTATCCTGGCTGAAAACAGACAAAATTTGTTATGATTTAACAAAATTTGTTAATTTAATATAAAATAAATAATTTGATAATACTAACTGAAAACAAGCAAAATTAGAAATGGTTTAACAAAATGTGTTGATTTAAGATACAAATATATAATTGTGATAATCCTGACTGAAAACAAACAAAATTAGTAATGATTGAACAATATTAGTTAATTTAAGATTTAAAAAATAATAATAATAGTAATCATTCTGATGTAAAACAGACAAAATTAGTAATGATTTAACACAATAAGTTAATGTAAGATAATATAAATAATTTTGATAACCCTGACTGAAAACAGACAAAATTAGTTATCATTGAACAAAATTAGTTAATTTAAGATCAAATCAATAATTTTATTATCTTGACCGAAAACTGACAAAATTAGTAATGATATAACAACATTTGTTAATTTAAAATAAAATAAATGATTTTGATTATCCTGGCTGAAAACAGACAACATTTGTTATGATTTAACTAAATTAGTTAATTTAATATAAAATAAATAATTTGATAATCCTGACTGAAAACAAGCACAATTAGAAATGATTTAACAAAATGTGTTAATTTAAGATAAAAATATATAATTGTGATAATCCTGACTGAAAACAGACAAAATTTGTTATGCCCATCCATCCATCCATTTCCTACCGCTTGTTCCCTTTGGGGTCGCGGGGGGTGCTGGAGCCTATCACAGCTACAATCGGGCGGAAGGTAGTGTACACCCTGGACAAGTCGCCACCTCATCACAGGGCCAACACAGATAGACAGACAACATTCACACTCACATTCAAACACTAGGGACCATTTAGTGTTGCCATGATTGAAGAAAATTAGTTAATTTAAGATAAAATCCATAATTGTATTATCTTGACTGAAAACCGACAAAATTAGTAATGATACAACCAAATTTGTTAATTTAAGATAAAATAAATTATTTTGATTATCCTGGCTGAAAACAGACAACATTTGTTATGATTTAACTAAATTAGTTAATTTAATATAAAATAAATAATTTGATAATCCTGACTGAAAACAAGCAAAATTAGAAATGGTTTAACAAAGTGTGTTAATTTAAGATAAAAATGTATAATTGTGATAATCCTGACTGAAAACAAACAAAATTAGTAATGATTGAACAAAAATTGTTTGTTTTAGATCAAATAAATAATTTTATTATCCTGACTGAAAACAGACAAAATTAGTAATTATTCAACACAATTAGTTAATTTAAGATAAAATAAATAATTTGATAATCCTGACAGAAAACAGACAAAATGTTTAATAATTTAACAAAATTAGTTGATTTAAGATAAAATATATAATTTTAATATTCCTGACTGAAAACAGACAAAATTAGTAATGATTTAACAAAATTAGTAAATTTAAGATAAAATAAATAATTTGATTATCCTGACTGAAAACAAAAAAAATAGTTTTGATTGAATACAATTACTTAATTTAAGATAAAATAAATAATTTTGATAATCCTGACTGAAAACAGACAAATAAACATTAACATTATGATTTTAACAAAATGAGTTAATTTAAGATAAAATAAAAATGTTTTATAATTTTGACTGAAAACAGACAAAATTAGTAATGATTTAACAAAATATGTTAATTTAAGATGAAATAAATAATTAGATCATCCTGACTGAAAACAGACAAAATGAGTTGTGATTGAATGACAAACAGTCATTTGAGAAAGAAAAAAAGTTTTAGGTGTTTCTTTACACAGCGAATGTAAACTTCTTGTTTCAAAGCGCAGATATCAAAAGGTATCGGACCACTGATACCTCCTGCTTTTCAATCATTCCTCACAATGAAGTCATGGTCAAGTTTTGGACTGTAGGAAAGTCTCACAAGTATGATGGTCGTTATTATTACTGCATATTGTTGAATATTTGCTTTTTTTATAAATTGTTAGCTCAAATTCTGTCATCTTATTTCACAGTTTGTGATGTTTTCATTTCATTATTTCTTTCATTGCACAAATGACTCCCTCCACTGATGTCATGCAGCTCCAAAGATGCTCCAAGCTTGATGCAGTCTTACCTTTGTGGAACTTGTCTTCTTTCTTGTTAGCTATTCATCATGGAAGCATCTTCACTTCTCTTCCTTCTTGACTTCTGTAGTCTCTTTTCCCTGCTGCTGTCTGTGAATGTTACTGTCACGGCCCGGCATACTTCCTCAATGAGCGCACCTGGGGACACGCTACCACCATAATGACAACATTACATACAGTAGCGTAGTAGACCTAAGTATTCATTAAGTACCACCATAATGAATGTACTGAGGAATTTGTGAAAGTGAAACAATACAAAAATAATGCCATTGTAAGTTAATAATACTAACACAGACACTCGTAAACTTGTTAGCATATAATGCTAATGACGCTAGGTTCACTACATTTGGATAGCAGGTACAAATATGCATGAAAACACTCCTACTGACATCACACATGGGACGCTTTAGTAAGTAAGAATTGTTTTAGTTATATTGTAAAACTTACAAACGTTGCTTGGAGTGATGAATGAAGAATCCATACGAGTAGAAACGCTATGGACGGCTTGAAGATTGAAATACACGTCCGGTTGAAATGCCTAAACGGAAGAACACTGCAGTGAGCAAAGTTGTCCAGAAGATGGCGCCACAGCACAAACAATATGGCCGTCGGCAGAGAAACATCCAAAAATGAGCCACATTGCAAGGTTCAAAACGTAGGAAAAAAGTAGCGGCTTATAGCCCGGAATTTACGCTAGACGGCTAGACATTTTGTTCAGCTAGCATAGCATATATTGACCTATTTTAGTGTTGTTAATAATATACATAAGATATGAATGACCCCCACACCCATGCATCCTTCCGTTTTGGAAAAGCCTTGCACTAAACTAACAAAATATAAGTATTTGGTCTATACGCATCTCGGTTTCTACCGGGGTGACTCCGGATCTATTTGGCTCTGTCTGCCAATTAAACAAGGAACAAAAAGTTGTCAGGTTTAAGCACCAAACTATCTATTAAACAGAACAAGAAGCAAGGAATCAGGCAGAGTCAGAGTTCAATTTTGCTCATGGGGAGAAGGCATGGAGCTGCACACTCAGTTACAGTCTCACCCTACGCTCTGAGGAACAGCCCACGCGCTCCTCTATTTATTCAGTTTGGGAGTTCTCTAGTTACATGGCTGAGGCTGCTTCTAAAGGGCGGGGTCACACATTATGCCAGCAGCTCAGTACGCACAATACGTGATGGAATGTGCTGGGGGCCTTGTGACTGCGCCCTGTCTCTGCTTCGTCTGCCCGCTGTTGATATGCCTTACCTTCGTTGAGGTGCTGGTTCGTCCTTGGCTGTTAGCAAGCTGAAAGGCAGAAAACATCTGCGGCGAGGCCACTCCTCACATGCAGTGGAAGATAACAAGTTGTGTGCCCTTGCACCAAACAGCACAATAGATAATAACTAGAGCAACAACCTTTAAGCATAAGAGTTGTGTGATAACTTCTATCTCATTCTTCTAACAGTCTTTGGTCTAAACGCATCTCACTTTCTCCCGGGGTGACTCCCGATCTTTTTGGCTCTGTCTGCCAATTAGACAAGGGACAAAAGTGTGATTGTTGCTACTCAGAGAAGTGCTAAACAGTTGTTCCATGTAGCGTTAGCATATCCAGGTTGAATGAAAGTAGCATGCTGAAATGTCCTTGGCTGACCTCGTCCTTGTCTTGACGGGTGTAGTCCAAGTCCACAATGGAAAGCAGCAGCGTGTGCAGACCGGGTCAAGCATTTAGAGTGATGACTCGGCACATTGCATCCATGACAGTATCTCTCTATGCAGCCATCACTTCTTTTTTCTCCCATGTCGTTCCCTCAAATACTGAATCCCGCTGATGAAGGATTAGCTCAGAGTTGGTTCAAAACATCAAGCCACATTTTTTTTCTCCTCATCCACAAGTTCTACGTGGAGGAGTTTGCTATATTTCTTGCATCTAATTGGTTGCAGACAAGGTCAAATCATTCTGGCAAAGTATTGATAAATCCAACATTTTCATAGTTGGAACATTAAAAAAAACATGATCAGCAGCTTCTGAATAGCTTTTTATTGCTCATTATTGGAGCCTTCACCCTTGAACTAACACTGGTAGAGTCACCTTCACACTCCTTGTATCCAAGATGATGTCATGTGAAGCAAAGACGTCAAACAACGGACTAATATGAAGTGAATTATATTTTATCATCCACTTTTACAAACTGTTCACACTGCAACTGTTGACAAAGTACAAAGAAGAATCATGACAAACTTATTGAAAATGTGACATTGAATGCAGCATATAAGTTATCACTCACATATAAGTTATCACTCACGTATAAGTTATCACTCTTACTCCCTCCAACATATAAGTTATCACTCTTACTCCCTCCAACAAGCATTTCATGTTGTGAGCATGCCGTGACAATACAACATATATTATTATTACATTACAATACAACATATACTATTATTACATTACAATACAACATATATTATTATTACATTACAATACAACATATATTATTATTACATTACAATACAACATATATTGTTATTACATTACAATACAACATATATTATTATTACATTACAATACAACATATATTATTATTACATTACAATACAACATATATTATTATTACATTACAATACAACATATATTATTATTACATTACAATACAACATATATTATTATTACATTACAATACACAAGATGCTTCTCATAGAGAAAATAAAACATGTATTTACTACTCAGAACTTTCAACTTAATAGATGTGTAATTGTTTAGTTGTAAAATGTTAAGGTGCTATTATTAAATAAGTGTACAATTGTTTCTATCTATCTATTGTCGGAAGCAGATATTTACATATATCCGTATTTAAGTGTTACTTCTTTATTTTCATAATCATATTACAAAACAGCTAGTGTTTTTCTTCCAATTGTGATCTTTTGGTTGTCTGCAAATACTGTGTGCTAACCTTGAGTGTGGAATGTAAGAAAGAGAGATACTCCTTCTTCTTATCTATTCTTCTGTCCAGATGCGGAGGACAATGGGCATGTGTTTAGGCTGGAAAGACAAGACAACGAGGGTGGGAGGGAAAGAGACTTTGTAGAAGAGAAGGTTTCCATTTGTGAGGGCAGACCATCTTAGCGGCGCGATTGAATGTTCTATGCTGGACTGGTCTCATGATATTTACAAAGCTTTGCAAATATATTACAAAATACCTATTCTGTCTCTGGTGGTTCTTTTACTCAGCTTTAAGTGTCGTAAAGAGCTTGGGAGCGACCAGAAACTTGAATTCCCTGGGAGGAACAACTGGTCCAAAAGCAACACTATCTATTTATCTGTCCATCCATCCATCCATCTATATACAAACTATGCAAATATAAAAAAGCTTGTTGTGAAAAATGAGTTGGAATTTCACAAGAAAAAGGTCACAATTTCACGAGAAAAAACTGTTGGCAGAAATGTTGTCAGTATTGTAATAAAAGTCGTCACTTTACTCAACGCAAGTCAACATTTAACAAGAAAAAAGGAACATTTGTGCAATGTTATGATACAACTTGGAATTTTACTCAATAACAGTTGCAATGTGACGAGAAAAAGCTTGAAATGTTGGCAGTTTTATGAAAAGAGTTGTCATTTTACTTGACACAAGGCACAATTTTACAAGAAATCTTTAAAATGTTGGCAATATTATAATAATAATCGGAATTTTACTTGGAAAAAGATGTCATTGTTTTAGGGACGGCGTGGCGCAGTGGAAGAGTGGCCGTGCGAGACCCGAGGGTCCCTGGTTCAATCCCCACCTAGTACCAACCTCGTCATGTCCGTTGTGTCCTGAGCAAGACACTTCACCCTTGCTCCTGATGGGTGCTGGTTAGCGCCTTGCATGGCAGCTCCCTCCATCAGTGTGTGAATGTGTGTGTGAATGGGTAAATGTGGAAGTAGTGTCAAAGCGCTTTGAGTACCTTGAAGGTAGAAAAGCGCTATACAAGTACAAGCCATTTATTTTACAAGAACAACAAAAAAATTGGCAATATTGTGATAAAAGTCAGAATTGTGTACGACAAATGTCACCAATTTGCATTAAAAAGTAATAATTTAACATACAAAAGTAATCATTTGTCAAGAAAATATTGTAATATTACAGAAACAAAAAAAAATATGAGAAATTGTTCCCAATTTTATAAGAAAAAAGTCGACACTGTGAGAAAAAGACTGCTTTTAGTTAATTAATTTTGTGTGTAATTGGTTTGTAATCTTCATTATATACTTCAAGTTATTACAGTATGTATCTATATACATATGTATTTTATTTTTTGATACATTTGGCCATTTCAATTTATTACACACACTTGTTATTTCATATGTTGACCAGAGGGGGAGCACTTTTAAAAGCGACACACAGTCAATTTGGAAAATCCCTCCTGTTTGGGACCACCCTCATTTGGATAGATGTCACCAGCAGGGGTGCAAATGCGATCTCTATTTTTGTTTTATGTAATGTGCTTAAGGCCCGATGACAAAGGAGTCAGGGACCACAAAGGAGTCAGGGACCACAGATGACAAAGGAGTCGGGGACCACAGATGACAAAGGAGTCGGGGACCACAGATGACAAAGGAGTCAGGGACCACAAAGGAGTCAGGGACCACAGATGACAAAGGAGTCAGGGACCACAGATGACAAAGGAGTCAGGGACCACAGATGACAAAGGAGTCAGGGACCACAGATGGCCCCTGTGCCGCACTTTGGGCAACCCAGCTGTAGAAGCTAACTGTTAATGTCTTAGTAGCGTAGTGTATTTGTTCATCCTATGCTCACATATGTCTGGTCTTACGTCAGCACAGGAAGTGGTCAAATCAGATGTTCACCTGGCGGGGATGAATAGGGAAGTCCTTCTTTAGCTGCCATCTTGTTTTATCATACATTGTTGCCTTTGCACCTGTCAATCTGTCAACCACAAAATCCTGACTTTGGATCAATGTTCACACACTCTAGTATTTGGCTCTCTATTAGATGCAATGTTATTGGGACCATGATTTATGTCATCATATGGAAGGTACTTTTCCTTCTTCATGTCTCAAGAAGGGTAGAAATACAAGAACACACACACACACACACACACACACACACACACACACACACACACACACACACACACACACACACACACACACACGCACACACACACACATGCGTACGGTTGCCAACTGTTACCTGTGAAATTGGATCAGCTGGCCTCCAGCTTTGTGAAGAGACACAAGCCCACGGCTCCTGGATGAAGGAGGATATGAAGAAATGTTGTCCAGCAGGTGGTGGCTAATTCCTGCAGAGGTGAGACAAACAACCCACGTGCATTCCTTTCTTGAGGATATCAGGAAGGAGAAATGAGTCAACTGATCAACATCACTTCTCTCTCTCTCTCATCAGATCTGTCATGGTCAGGTAGGATTTCATCTCCAGTCCAAACAGTTTACACACTAAAACGCTGTGACGGTCCCAGGTGGGCACCTGCAGATTTAGACTGCTCCTTCCTGTCAAACTACAGAGGCTTGAAGCTCTTTCCTGTGCTCTGTCACTTTTTCACCATTTCCCACTCATGGAGTGGACCCACAGCTGCCTATTGAAAGTGTGTGGATCAAACACACCAGGTTAAAAGCAGAGTTGGGGAATAAAGTGGACACGAGCAGGAAGATGATATTGCTAGCAGTGCTGCTAGTTGACAAAGAAAGAATAGGAACAACTAGAACATTCCAGGGCTTGCTACCTTTGTCCTGAACCTCTGGGCCCGGTTTGGTCGAAGCCGGCATACTTCCAGGATGGCGCCAACTAGCAAAAATGGTATAAGAATACAGAATTAGCTCAAGAGCAAGCAAACAACGCTAGCAGGCTAATAAGTGACATTAACATACTTCCAACATGGCGCCAAGGAGCAAAAATGATAAATTTTAGATATGAAAACACAGAATTAGCTAAAAAGCTTTCAACAAAAGCAGTGGTGGGCTGTCTGTTTCCCACCTAGGCCTTCAGTGGTGGCTGACTTCAATGATTACCTCTCAAAATATCATCATGTATGTCACCACATTGCCCTTGCTGGAGAAATGCTACACAGAAACACATTTACTGTCTATTGAAACACATCAACAGTGTACAAAACGGGTTGTTTTCTGGCGCATTTAAAAATCAATAAACCCGCAGCAGCAATAAAAACATATCTGATGTGGTACTCTCCTTTCTGATCTGCCACCTTATGGTGGTAGAGGAGTTTGCGTGTCCCAATGATCCTAGGAGCTATGTTGTAGGGTCTCCCAAGGCAAACAGGTCCTAGGTGAGGGATCAGACAAAGAGCAGCACAAAGACCTTTATGGAGAATAAAAATCAAGGACTTGGATTTCCCTCCACCGGTCGCGGGTCACCAGGGCTCCCCTCTGGGGCCAGGCCCGGAGGTGGGGCACGATGGCCGGGCCTCGCCCCATGGGAGTGCTCCCTCGGGTGATTCCCTTATTCTGCTGGGTGACTTCAACACTCATGGCAACGACAGTGAAACCTGGAGAGGCGTGATTGTGAAGAATGACCGCCCGGATCTGAACCCGAGTGGTGTTTTGTTATTGGACTTTTGTGCTTGTCACAGATTGTCCATAACAAACACCATGTTCAAACATAAGGGTGTCCATATGTGCACTTGGCACCAGGACACCCTAGGCCGCAGTTCCATGATCGACTTTGTAGTTGTGTCATCGGATTTGCGTTCTTATGTTTTGGACACTCGGGTAAAGAGAGGGGCGGAGCTTTCTACCGATCACCACCTAGTGGTGAGTTGGCTCCGATGGTGGGAGAGGATGCCGGACAGACCTGGCAGGCCCAAACGCATTGTGAGGGTCTGCTGGGAACGTCTAGCAGAGTCTCCTGTCAAAGAGCGTTTCAATTCCCTTCGTAAGAACTTTGAACATGTCACGAGGGAGGTGCTGGATATTGAGTCCAAGTGGATCATGTTCTGTCCCTCTATTGTCGAGGCGGCCGATTGGAGCTGTGGCCGCACAATGGTTAGTGCCTGTCGTGGCGGTAATCCTAGAACCCAACCAGCGGTGAGGGATGGCGTCAAGCTGAAGAAAGAGTCCTATCGGGTCCTTTTGGCTCATGGGACTCCAGAGGCAGCAGACAGGTACCGACAGGCCAAGCTGTGTGCGGCTTCGGTGGTCGCGAACGCAAAAACTCAGACATGGTAGGAGTTCCGGGAAGCCATGAATAACGACTTCCGGGCGGCTTCGAAGTGATTCTGGACCACCATCCGCCGTCTCAGGGGGGAGGGAAGCAGTGCACTGTCAACACCGTGTATGGTGCGGATGGTGTTCTGCTGACCTCAACTGCCTATGTTGTGGATCGGTTGAGGGAATACTTCGAGGACCTCCTCAATCCCACCAACACGTCTTCCTATGAGGAAGCAGTGCCTGGAAAACTTTGTGGTGGGCTCTCCTATTTGTAGGGCTGAGGTTGCCGAGGTAGTTAAAAAGCTCCTCGGTGCCAAGGCCCTGGGAGTGGATGAGATACGCCCGGGGTTCCTTAAGGCTCTGGATGCTGTAGGGCTGTCTTGGTTGACAAGACTCTGCAACATCGCGTGGACATCGGGGCTTGTTACCTCTGCATTGGCAGGCCGGACGGTGTGTTCCAACTATCGTGGGATCACACTCCTCAGCCTTCCCGGTAAGGTCTATTGCGGTGTACTGGAGAGGAGGCTACGCCGAATAGTCGAACCGTGGATTCAGGAGGAACAGTGTGGTTTTCTTGCTGGTCGTGGAATGGTGGACCAGCTCTATACTCTCGGCAGGGTCCTTGAGTGTGCATGGGAGTTTGCCCAACCAGTCTACATGTGCTTTGTGGACTTGGAGAAGGCCATTGACCGTGTCCCCCGGGAAGTCCTGTGGGGAGTGCTCAGAGAGTATGGGGTATCAGACTGTCTGATTGTGGCGGTCCACTCCCTGTATGATTAGTGTCAGAGCTTGGTCCGCATTGCTGGCAGTAAGTCGGAGCCCTTTTCAGTGAAGGTTGGACTACGCTGTATGAATCCGTTGTGGTGAAGAAGGAGCTAAGGCGGAAGGCCAAGCTCTCAATTTACCGGTTGATCTACGTTCCCATCCTCACCTATGGTCATGAGCTTTGGGTTATGACCGAAAGGACAAGATCACGGGTACAAGCGGCCGTAATGAGTTTCCTCTGCCGGGTGGTGGGTCTCTCCCTTACAGATAGGGTGAGAAGCTCTGTCATCCGGGAGGAGCTCAAAGTAAAGCTGCTGCTCCTCCACATGGAGAGGAGCCAGATGAGGTGCTTAACTTCATGTAACTGCACTGTCCTTCAAATAAACAAATACAATACAATACCATGCAACTGCTAATCTGATTGGCTATTGCAACTGTCTATCAACTGTATGTGCCCGTTCACTTACATTGTTGATTGTGAAGGCAGATTTGGTACAGCATGGCAACATAAGCTAGCGGACTTGTGATTGGATAGAAAGTGAAAGCACTGGAAGGAGCTCACTATGACATGAAGACAATACTGTTAGTTATTTAGGAAAAGTCAATAAAAAAGTACTTTTATCTTTAATTATGATAGATAGATAAATAAATAGTACTTTATTGATTCCTTCAGGAGACTTCCCTCAGGAAAATTAAAAATGATGACTTGTGGTTATGTTAGGCCTGCAGCAGAGAAGGTCTCGCACACCTCTGGACAAACGTTAGCAGGCTAACATAAGCCACGTCAAGTTAGCAGGCTAACATAAGCCACGTCAAGTTAGCAGGCTAACATAAGCCACGTCAAGTTAGCAGGCTAACATAAGCCACGTCAAGTTAGCAGTCTAACATAAGCCACGACAAGTTAGCAGTCTAACATAAGCCACGTCAATTTAGCAGGCTAACATAAGCCACGTCAAGTTAGCAGGCTAACATAAGCCACGTCAAGTTAGCAGGCTAACATAAGCCACGTCAAGTTAGCAGGCTAACATAAGCCACGTCAAGTTAGCAGGCTAACATAAGCCACGTCAAGTTAGCAGGCTAACATAAGCCACGTCAAGTTAGCAGGCTAACATAAGCCACGTCAAGTTAGCAGGCTAACATAAGCCACGTCAAGTTAGCAGGCTAACATAAGCCACGTCAAGTTAGCAGGCTAAAATAAGCCACGTCAAGTTAGCAGGCTAACATAAGCCACGTCAAGTTAGCAGTCTAACATAAGCCACGTCAAGTTAGCAGGCTAACATAAGCCACGTCAAGTTAGCAGGCTAACATAAACCACGTCAAGTTAGCAGGCTAACATAAGCCACGTCAAGTTAGCAGGCTAACATAAGCCACGTCAAGTTAGCAGGCTAACATAAGCCACGTCAAGTTAGCAGGCTAACATAAGCCACGTCAAGTTAGCAGGCTAACAT
>NC_084573.2:72500-150000 GCF_033978685.3 Nerophis lumbriciformis
AAAAGAGACAGTAGTAAAAAAGAGACAATAGTAAAAAAGAGACAGTAGTAAAAAAGAGACAATAGTAAAAAAGAGACAGTAGTAAAAAAGAGACAGTAGTAAAAAAGAGACAATAGTAAAAAAGAGACAATAGTAAAAAAAGAGACAATAGTAAAAAAGAGACAATAGTAAAAAAGAGACAGTAGTAAAAAAAGAGACAATAGTAAAAAAGAGACAGTAGTAAAAAAGAGACAGTAGTAAAAAAGAGACAATAGTAAAAAAGAGACAATAGTAAAAAAGAGACAGTAGTAAAAAAGAGACAGTAGTAAAAAAGAGACAGTAGTAAAAAAGAGACAGTAGTAAAAAAGAGACAGTAGTAAAAAAGAGACAATAGTAAAAAAGAGACAGTAGTAAAAAAGAGACAATAGTAAAAAAGAGACAGTAGTAAAAAAGAGACAGTAGTAAAAAAGAGACAATAGTAAAAAAGAGACAATAGTAAAAAAAGAGACAATAGTAAAAAAGAGACAATAGTAAAAAAGAGACAGTAGTAAAAAAAGAGACAATAGTAAAAAAGAGACAGTAGTAAAAAAGAGACAGTAGTAAAAAAGAGACAATAGTAAAAAAGAGACAATAGTAAAAAAGAGACAGTAGTAAAAAAGAGACAGTAGTAAAAAAGAGACAGTAGTAAAAAAGAGACAATAGTAAAAAAGAGACAGTAGTAAAAAAGAGACAGTAGTAAAAAAGAGACAATAGTAAAAAAGAGACAATAGTAAAAAAGAGACAGTAGTAAAAAAGAGACAGTACAAAAAAAGAGACAATAGTAAAAAAGAGACAATAGTAAAAAAAGAGACAGTAGTAAAAAAGAGACAATAGTAAAAAAGAGACAATAGTAAAAAAGAGACAGTAGTAAAAAAGAGACAGTAGTAAAAAAGAGACAATAGTAAAAAAGAGACAGTAGTAAAAAAGAGACAATCGTAAAAAAGAGACAGTAGTAAAAAAGAGACAGTAGTAAAAAAGAGACAATAGTAGAAAAGAGACAGTAGTAAAAAAGAGACAATAGTAAAAAAGAGACAGTAGTAAAAAAGAGACAGTAGAAAAAAAGAGACAATAGTAAAAAAGAGACAATAGTAAAAAAGAGACAGTAGTAAAAAAGAGACAGTAGTAAAAAAGAGACAATAGTAAAAAAGAGACAATAGTAAAAAAGAGACAATAGTAAAAAAGAGACAATAGTAAAAAAGAGACAGTAGTAAAAAAGAGACAATAGTAAAAAAGAGACAATAGTAAAAAAGAGACAGTAGTAAAAAAGAGACAGTAGTAAAAAAGAGACAATAGTAAAAAAGAGACAGTAGTAAAAAAGAGACAATAGTAAAAAGAGACAGTAGTAAAAAAGAGACAATAGTAAAAAAGAGACAATAGTAAAAAAGAGACAGTAGTAAAAAAGAGACAGTAGTAAAAAAGAGACAATAGTAAAGAGACAATAGTAAAAAAGAGACAATAGTAAAAAAGAGACAGTAGTAAAAAAGAGACAATAGTAAAAAAGAGACAGTAGTAAAAAAGAGACAGTAGTAAAAAAGAGACAATAGTAAAAAAGAGACAATAGTAAAAAAGAGACAGTAGTAAAAAAGAGACAGTACAAAAAAAGAGACAATAGTAAAAAAGAGACAATAGTAAAAAAAGAGACAGTAGTAAAAAAGAGACAATAGTAAAAAAGAGACAATAGTAAAAAAGAGACAGTAGTAAAAAAGAGACAGTAGTAAAAAAGAGACAATAGTAAAAAAGAGACAGTAGTAAAAAAGAGACAATCGTAAAAAAGAGACAGTAGTAAAAAAGAGACAGTAGTAAAAAAGAGACAATAGTAGAAAAGAGACAGTAGTAAAAAAGAGACAATAGTAAAAAAGAGACAGTAGTAAAAAAGAGACAGTAGAAAAAAAGAGACAATAGTAAAAAAGAGACAATAGTAAAAAAGAGACAGTAGTAAAAAAGAGACAGTAGTAAAAAAGAGACAATAGTAAAAAAGAGACAATAGTAAAAAAGAGACAATAGTAAAAAAGAGACAATAGTAAAAAAGAGACAGTAGTAAAAAAGAGACAATAGTAAAAAAGAGACAATAGTAAAAAAGAGACAGTAGTAAAAAAGAGACAGTAGTAAAAAAGAGACAATAGTAAAAAAGAGACAGTAGTAAAAAAGAGACAATAGTAAAAAGAGACAGTAGTAAAAAAGAGACAATAGTAAAAAAGAGACAATAGTAAAAAAGAGACAGTAGTAAAAAAGAGACAGTAGTAAAAAAGAGACAATAGTAAAGAGACAATAGTAAAAAAGAGACAATAGTAAAAAAGAGACAGTAGTAAAAAAGAGACAATAGTAAAAAAGAGACAATAGTAACAAAGAGACAGTAGTAAAAAAGAGACAATAGTAAAAAAGAGACAATAGTAAAAAAGAGACAGTAGTAAAAAAGAGACAGTAGTAAAAAAGAGACAATAGTAAAAAAGAGACAGTAGTAAAAAAGAGACATTAGTAAAAAGAGACAGTAGTAAAAAAGAGACAACAGTAAAAAAGAGACAATAGTAAAAAGAGACAATAGTAAAAAAGAAACAGTAGTAAAAAAGAGACAGTAGTAAAAAGAGACAATAGTGTGTGTGTGTGTGTGTTAAAGTACCGATGATAGTCACACACACACACACACACACACACACACACACACACTAGGTGTGGTGAAATTTTCTCTGCATTTGACCCATCACCCTTGTTCACCCCCTGGGAGGTGAGGGGAGCAGTGAGCAGCAGTGGTGGCCGCGCCCGGGAATCATTTTTGGTGATTTAACCCCCAATTCCAAGCCTTGATGCTGAGTGCCAAGCAGGGAGGTAATGGCTCCCATTTTTATAGTCTTTGGTATGACTCGCTTTGAACTCACAACCTACCCATCTCTAACCACTAGGCCACTGAGTATATATATATATATATATATATATATATATATATATATATATATATATATATATATATATATATATATATATATATATGATAGGTGTGAATGAATGATGGGTTCTCACTTCTCTGTGAAGCGCTTTGAGTGTCTAGAAAAGCGCTATATAAATCTAAAATCTAAATTATACATGTTGGTTATATATGTTGGTTATATATGTTGGTTATACATATTGGTTATATATTATGGGTATATATGTTGGTTATATTTGTTGGTTATATATGTTGAGGGTAATAGAGGTTGAGTTGATTCAGCTAAAAAATGGTTTGATATCAATAAGTTATCATTAAATGATAATAAAAGTAAATGTATGGTGTTTAGTGGTGCAAGAACAAATCGTGAAGTAAAATTCAAATTAAATCAAGTGTAAATTGATAGAGTATATGAAACTAAATTCTTGGGAATAATAATTGATCATAAATGATGTTGTAAAGTGCATATTGAATATATAAAGGGAATAATGTCCAAATGCATTGCCATTCTTTATAAAGTAAACACATGCTGAATAAGACATGTCTGCATATGTTATATTATTCTTTTATTTTTCCATATTGTGTTGAAGTTTGGGGAAATGTTTATAGATCAAACATAGAGCAAATAATTAAAGTTCAAAAAAGGGTGATTAGAATAATACACAAAGCGTGCTACTATGAACATAGCAATCCATTATTTATGTTCAGATATTGTGTTTCTAAAAACAATGGAAATGATGTTTGGAGTAAAGAACAACAGCCTTCCAGCTTGTATTCAGATATTGTGTTTTTAAAAGCAATGGAAATGATGTTTGGAGTAAAGAACAACAGCCTTCCAGCTTGTATTCTTAGCTTATTTCCATTAAGAGGAGAAAACCATCATTTATTGATTTTTGAAATGGGTAAAGCAAGAAGGAATATGAAATATTTTAGGAGTTAAATGGTGGAAGAAGCTCAGTGATGAGTTGAAGACTTGTACTTCTTTGTTAAGCTTTAAGAAAACATTGAAAGATGAGATCATTGAAAATGATCAAATGTAGTAACAATTACTTTCATCCCATTGATTTTTTTTTAACATTGATGTTCCAGGTAATCTTATTTTCAGTGAATGTATAGGATAGGCAAATATAAGCTTTGGCTTCAGCCTATTCCTTTTTCACTCATGCTTTTTCTTTTCTTTTCTTTTCCTTTTGTGTGTAAATGTGTATGATTATTATACTGTATATGTATAGTCTTAAACTGGTCACACAAAATGCTTAATGCTTGATTATATGACCCAAATAAACTTATTTCATTCATTCATTCATTTCATGTTGGTTATATATGTTGGTTATACATGTTGGTTATATATGTTGGTTATACATGTTGGTTATATATGTTGGTTATACATGTTGGTTATATATGTTGGTTATACATGTTGGTTATATATGTTGGTTATATATGTTGGTTATATATGTTGGTTATACATGTTGGTTATATATGTTGGTTATATATGTTGGTTATACATGTTGGTTATATATGTTGGTTATACATGTTGTTATATATGTTGGTTATATATGTTGGTTATATATGTTGGTTATATATGTTGGTTATATATGTTGGTTATACATGTTGGTTATATATGTTGGTTATATATGTTGGTTATATATGTTGGTTATATATGTTGGTTATACATGTTGGTTATATATGTTGGTTATACATGTTGTTATATATGTTGGTTATATATGTTGGTTATATATGTTGGTTATACATGTTGGTTATATATGTTGGTTATATATGTTGGTTATACATGTTGGTTATATATGTTGGTTATATATGTTGGTTATATATGTTGGTTATACATGTTGTTATATATGTTGGTTATATATGTTGGTTATATATGTTGGTTATACATGTTGGTTATATATGTTGGTTATATATGTTGGTTATACATGTTGGTTATATATGTTGGTTATATATGTTGGTTATATATGTTGGTTATATATGTTGGTTATATATGTTGGTTATATATGTTGGTTATACATGTTGGTTATATATGTTGGTTATATATGTTGGTTATATATGTTGGTTATATATGTTGGTTATATATGTTGGGTGTATATGTTGGTTATATATGTTGGTTATACATGTTGGTTATATATGTTGGTTATATATGCTGGTTATATATGTTGGTTATATATGTTGGTTATACATGTTGGTTATATATGTTGGTTATATATGTTGGTTATATATGTTGGTTATACATGTTGTTATATATGTTGGCTATATATGTTGGTTATATATGTTGGTTATATATGTTGGTTATATATGTTGGTTATATATTTTGGTTATATATGTTGGTTATACATATTGTTTATATATTTTGGGTATATATGTTGGTTATATATGTTGGTTTTATATGTTGGTTATACATGTTGGTTATACATGTTGGTTATACATGTTGGTTATACATGTTGGTTATATATGTTGGGTATATATGTTGGTTATATATGTTGGTTATATATGTTGGTTATATATGTTGATTATATATGTTGGTTATATATGTTGGTTTTATATGTTGGTTATACATGTTGGTTATACATGTTGGTTATATATGTTGGTTATATATGTTGGTTATATATGCTGGTTATATATGTTGGTTATACATGTTGGTTATATATGCTGGTTATATATGTTGTTTATATATGTTGGTTATATATGTTTGCTATATATGTTGGTTATATATGTTGGTTATATATGTTGGTTATATATGTTGGTTATATATGTTGGGTATATATGTTGGTTATATATGTTGGTTATACATGTTGGTTATATCAATCAATCAATCAATCAATCTTTATTTATATAGCCCTAAATCACAAGTGTCTCAAAGGGCTGCACAAGCCACAACGACATCCTCGGTACAAAGCCCACATACGGGCAAGGAAAAACTCACCCCAGTGGGACGTCGATGTGAATGACTATGAGAAACCTTGGAGAGGACCGCATATGTGGGTAACCCCCCCCCCTCTAGGGGAGACCGAAAGCAATGGATGTCGAGTGGGTCTGACATAATATTGTGAGAGTCCAGTCCATAGTGGATCCAACATAATAGTAAGAGTCCAGTCCATAGTGGATCTAACATAATAGTGAGAGTCCAGTCCATAGTGGGGCCAGCAGGACACCATCCCGAGCGGAGACGGGTCAGCAGCGTAGAGATGTTCCCAGCCGATGCACAGGCGAGCGGTCCACCCCGGGTCCCGACTCTGGACAGCCAGCACTTCATCCATGGCCACCGGACCTGTGCCCCCCCCCCCTCAAGAAAAAGGGGAGCAGAGGAGAAAAGAAAAGAAACGGCAGATCAACTGGTCTAACAGGGGGGCTATTTAAAGGCTAGAGTATACAAATGAGTTTTAAGATGGGACTTAAATGCTTCTACTGAGGTAGCATCTCTAATTGTATATGTTGGTTACATATGCTGGTTATACATGTTGGTTATATATGTTGGTTATATATGTTGGTTATACATGTTGGTTATACATGTTGTTATATATGTTGGTTATACATGTTGGTTATACATGTTGTTATATATGTTGGCTATATATGTTGGTTATATATGTTGGTTATACATGTTGGTTATATATGTTGGTTATATATGTTGGTTATATATGCTGGTTATATATGTTGGCTATATATGTTGGTTATATATGTTGGTTATACATGTTGGTTATATATTTTGGTTATATATGTTGGTTATATATGTTGGTTATATATGTTGGTTATACATGTTGGTTATATATTTTGGTTATATATGTTGGTTATACATGTTGGTTATACATGTTGGTTATACATGTTGGTTATACATGTTGGTTTTATATGTTGGTTATATATGTTGGTTATATATGTTGGTTATACATGTTGGTTATATATGTTGGTTATACATGTTGGTTATATATGTTGGTTATATATGTTGGTTATACATGTTGGTTATACATGTTGGTTATACATGTTGGTTATATATGTTGGGTATATATGTTGGTTATATATGTTGGTTATATATGTTGGTTATATAGTCCAAGTTTCAACAGCAGATTTGATGGATACATGACAATTTCAGAAGAAGTATATTATATGCTGGAAAACACTTTGTCAATAGCATTGAGCGATCATGAGAGTAGTTCCATCTTGCCTGGGTATCTTTTCGTCTTCGTATATATATATATATATATATATATATATATATATATATATATATATATATATATATATATATATATATATATATATATATATATATATATATATATATATATATATATATATATATATATATATATATATATATATATATATATATATATATATATATATATAAAAATATATATATACGTAGATTAGATTTAGATTTAGATTTATTGGTCCCCGTATAAATAAGTGAATTATAAAGATAATGTCATATGTTGTGATGATACACTACATTTGGATGAAAGTATTTTACTGTACAGTCAGACTCTTCGCTGGCAGACATCAGCACAAATTCCTCCGTAAAACTCCTCGAGCCTCCTAGACACTTGTCTTTGTCCTTCTTAGCCTCCTAGACACTTGTCTTTGTCCTTCTTAGCCTCCTAGACACTTGTCTTTGTCCTTCTTAGCCTCCTAGACACTTTCTTTGTCCTTCTTAATCTTCTACGCAATCATTCAGTTCAGAAAATGTTGACGTTGATCGCACAAAATCCTGGAAAGTGCGCCAGTACCGAGACGAATCCAGCAGAGGCCATTTGACTTCTGTAAACACTACAGTGGGTCGGACTGCATTCACATCACAAATCAACATTTCTTTTGTAGCAGCACTAAAATGATGGCATTTAACCCAAAACCTTTTTGGAATACTGGTGGTCCCCATCCACCTAAAATGGCTGACTGGGGTGTGTGTGGCAAGAAAGGAGGGCTTGGTGACGGAGAGAGACATGAGAGGAAGAGAAGGACGTCTCTGCATGTCACTACTCCACATTACAGCGCCATTGCTCCTTTCAAGCCGCGGAGGACATTTTGTCATTTTGTCTATCACCTGCCGTAAAATGACTGGCAAGTGGCGTCCATTCAGACACAAGCTGGTGGGCTGCTTGTATTTGTATTTACACACCCGCACACACACACACACACACACACACACACACACACCCTGTGGTTGTTAATAGGATCCAGAGTGCTGCTGCCTTTTGTGCGTGGACTGGTCCCTGCGGTGTTGGTCAAAAGAGCCTTTTCAGCCAGAACAATGATCCATGTAGTTTAGCCTTTTCACCCTGACGCTCCCAGCACGCCAACAAAAGGTGCACACACTTGTCCAGTACAAGCGGGGGGGCGGGGGGGGACAAATCTATTTTTTTGTTTTCTGCAGATGTGTGTCTTTTGAAAGCGGTGATAGTGTTTACCTGCAGAGGCCTTAAGTGAGAGTTGAAGGATGCACTTACTTGGTGTGAATGGTAAGTGCATGGGAGTGTAAAGTGACAGTGTGCCTTTAATGAATGGATGCATTAATACTAACAGCCACTGCAGCTTTACCTCTGGGAACATTAGCACTTGATTAGCAAACACTGTGTGAAGGCGGGAAAATAAAGAATGAGAAAGAGGAGCCACGGTGGAAATAATGCACATACAAAACCAAATAGATGCTCAAAAACTGAATCTACATTTAACAACAGGGGTGTAAGAAAAAAATAAATATTTTGTATGAATCACGATTCTTATTTGTAACGATTCATAAAAAAAAAAGAAAAATCTGTTATTTTTGTTTTGTTTCTAATCTGTCCAGACACTTAAAGAGGAACATTATCATCAGACCTATGTAAGCGTCAATATATACCTTCATGTTGCACAAAAAAGACCATATCTTTTTTTAACCCATTTCCCAACTCTAAATGGGTGAATTTTGGCGAATTAAACACCTTTCTATTATTCGCTCTCGGAGCGATGACGTTACAACGTGACGTCGCATCGGGAAGCAATCCGCCATTTTCTCAAACACCGAGTCAAATCAGCTCTGTTATTTTCCGTTTTTTCGAGTGTTTTCCGTACCTTGGAGACATTATGCCTCGTCGGTGTGTTGTCGGAGGGTGTAACAACACCAACAGGGACAGATTCAAGTTGCACCAGTGGCCCAAAGATGCCAAAGTGGCAAGAAATTGGACGTTTGTTCCGCACACTTTACCCACGAAAGCTATGCTACGACAGAGATGGCAAGAATGTGTGGATATCCTGCGACACTCAAAGCAGATGCATTTACAACCATAAAGTCAAAGAAATCTGCCGCCAGACCCCCATTGAATCTGCCGGAGTGTGTGAGCAATTCAGGGACAAAGGACCTCGCTAGCACGGCAAGCAATGGCGGCAGTTTGTTCCCGCAGACGAGCGAGCTAAACCCCCTGGATGTCTTGGCTCACACCGTCCCTTATGCCACCGAAGATGATCAAGAGAAGAATATCCACCCTAGCTTCCCTGGCCTGCTGACATCAACTCCAAAACTGGACAGATCAGCTTTCAGGAAAAGAGCGCGGATGAGGGTATGTCTACAGAATATATTAATTGATGAAAATTGGGCTGTCTGCACTCTCAAAGTGCATGTTGTTGCCAAATGTATTTCATATGCTGTAAACCTAGTTCATAGTTGTTAGTTTCCTTTAATGCCAAACAAACACATACCAATCGTTGGTTAGAAGGCGATCGCCCAATTCGTCCTCGCTTTCTCCCGTGTCGCTGGCTGTCGTGTCGTTTTCCTCGGTTTGGCTTGCATACGGTTCAAACCGATATGGCTCAATAGCTTCAGTTTCTTCTTCAATTTGGTTTTGGCTACCTGCCTCCACACTACAACCATCCGTTTCAATACATGCGTCATCTGTTGAATCGCTTAAGCCGCTGAAATCCGAGTCTGAATCCGAGCTAATGTCGCTATAGCTTGCTGTTCTTTCCGCCATGTTTGTTTGTGTTGGCATCACTATGTGACGTCACAGGAAAATGGACGGGTGTATATAACGATGGTTAAAATCAGGCACTTTGAAGCTTTTTTAAGGGATATTGCGTGATGGGTAAAATTTTGAAAAAAACTTCGAAAAATAAAATAAGCCACTGGGAACTGATTTTTAATGGTTTTAACCCTTCTGAAATTGTGATAATGTTCCCCTTTAAGAAACACTAGTTGTCAGTAGTACTACACAACTTGTAGTTTTTACTACATGATACAATTATACACATTTAAGAAACACTAGTTGTCAGTAGTACTACACAACTTGTAGTTTTTACTACATGATAGAATTATACACATTATATTTGCTTGACATATTTCAGGTGTCAAACAAATGAAAGGAAAGCTATTAGTCATGTTTTGAAATAGGGGTGTGTCCTCATGCTGCTAGAATATTCCTATGCAGCGTAGGGAAAATGACTTTAAAAAGTTGGAACTGCTTTCTTTGTAAAAATTGTAATTGAATTAGTAGCATAATTACGCCTTCATAAATGTAATTATTCATATTTTTGTTATTGTTTGGATTTCTTCTTTGAAAACTCCTGTGGCGTGTCTCATTGAGAAATGTTGGCGTGCTTACCGTAATTGAAGTGTGTGTGCCTCTTGACTAGGGATGTATGCAGAGTACCGGTATTTTTTGGTACCGGTTCCCAATTGTGTCAGCCCAGGGTGACCGTTAAGATTCTAGGCAAATAATACAGGCTATCGGTATATTTATGACACGCTGTCACATTTACTTCAGGTGCAAGCATGAAAAAAAATCCACGGACAGGATCTTGTAATCATCTTGGAATAATCACAAATAAGGAGGCAACACCACACAGAAGTTTGTAACAAACAATGTTTCCTCTTCAAAGTGACGCTTTACTCACGATCGTAACTTCATCAATATGAATATGAATGTTATTTCCAGCTGAGTGGAATTGTCCTGATTAGAAACAGATGTGGGAACTGCAAACATAGTTGACTTGTTTCATTGTTCAGGTGTTGTTAAAAACTTGCCTGCTGTGAGATGTTACAACCAAATGTTCCAAAAATGAAATCTGTATTCAGTGATAGGAGTAGCCATGAATAGGGTTAGGGGTAAGGACTGTGGATATACCAGAGAATCCTTGCTGCGAGCGGGAGTGGAGTTAGCGCTGTTAGCTCAGCGTTAGCAGAGTGACATCCAACTGAGGTGTGTTCATTGCGTGTTGTGTTACCCTTTGTTGAAAAAGTGAAGAAACACATGCGTCACAATGTTGTAATGTTTAAAATGTCAATCATTTCCATGATCTGCTAGTAAACAATAACGACGTTCATAATAATATGTCCTTTTGTGAAAGTGTTCATCCTTACACAACAGACGAGTGCAACGTCAAGTTATTCCTAACCTGTTGCTTTTTACTCCATGTTTAAAGGGGAACATTATCACAATTTCAGAAGGGTTAAAACCATTCAAAATCAGTTCCCAGTGGCTTATTATATTTTTCGAAGTTTTTGTCAAAATTTTACCCATCACGCAATATCCCTAAAAAAAGCTTCAACGTGCCTGATTTTAACCATCGTTATATACACCCGTCCATTTTCCTGTGACGTCACATAGTGAAGCCAACACAAACAAACATGGCGGATAGAACAGCAAGCTATAGCGACATTAGCTCGGATTCAGACTCGGATTTCAGCGGCTTAAGCGATTCAACAGATTACGCATGTATTGAAACGGATGGTTGTAGTGTGGAGGCAGGTAGCGAAAATGAAATTGAAGAAGAAACTGAAGCTATTGAGCCATATCGCTTTGAACCGTATGCAAGCCAAACCGAGGAAAAGGACACGACAGCCAGCGACACGGGAGAAAGCGAGGACGAATTCGGCGATCGCCTTCTAACCAATGATTGGTATGTGTTTGTTTGGCATTAAAGGAAACTAACAACTATGAACTAGGTTTACAGCATATAAAATACATTTGGCAACAACATGCACTTTGAGAGTGCAGACAGCCCAATTTTCATCAATTAATATTTTCTGCAGACATACCCTCATGTCAGCAGGCCAGGGAAGCTAGGGTCGATATTCGTCTCTTGACGGTGTGAGCCAAGACATCCAGGGGGTTTAGCTCGCTCGTCTGCGGGAACAAACTGCCGCCATTGCTTGCCGTGCTACCGAGGTCCTTTGTCCCTGAATTGCTCACACACTCCAGCAGATTCAATGGGGGTCTGGCGGCAGATTTCTTTTGATTTTATGGTTGTAAATGCATCTGCTTTGAGTGTCGCAGGATATCCACACATTCTTGCCATCTCTGTCGTAGCATAGCTTTCGTGGGTAAAGTGTGCGGAACAAACGTCCAATTTCTTGCCACTTTGGCATCTTTGGGCCACTGGTGCAACTTGAATCCGTCCCTGTTTGTGTTGTTACACCCTCCGACAACACACCGACGAGGCATGATGTCTCCAAGGTACGGAAAACAGTGGAAAAAACGGAAAATAACAGAGCTGATTTGACTCGGTGTTTGAGAAAATGGCGGATTGCTTCCCAATGCGAGAGCGAATATTTAATTCGCCAAAATTCACCCATTTAGAGTTGGGAAATGGGTTAAAAAAATATATGGTCTATTTTCTGCAACATCAAGGTATATATTGACGCTTACATAGGTCTGGTGATAATGTTCCCCTTTAATAGGAGGTTTACAGACGAGTGCAACGTCAAGTTTTTCCTAACCTGTTGCTTTTTACTCCATGTTTGTGCCTTTCAGTCCAAAAGGAGGTTTAATTGTTTTTGTGACACTAACAGCTTGCCGTGTTTTAAAAGCCTTTTAATAAAACAGTTCTATTTTCCTCTTATAGACAACACCAACATTGTGATTGCTTGAAATGTTAAGCATTAAGCGACAATTTAACGCGACTAGCGGCTAGCACCAAGCTAACTTTGGTGCTAGTTGGCTAACAAGCCAAATGGCTAAACACGTTGCTACATTAACAATATCACAATAAAACATGTCATAAATTACTGGAATGATTGTTTCTCACCAAACAGAGATGATCATTCAAATTGAATGCTCTCAGTTCTTGTAATTCAACCGCAAAGTTTTTGTCGTCTAAAGTTCCTGAAAAAAGGGGCTCATGTCTTTGTTTCCTCTCAAAGGGGAAAAATATGATTTGTTTTTACGCCGGATGCCCATCCTGACACAACCCGCCCACTTATTCAGGCTTGGAATCGTTACCTGACATAGCCAATGGCTGGGTTTGGGGGCACTGGCAGGGAATTGAACCTGCACACTTTCATACATAAGCAAAAACTACTACTACTACCCTCAAGGTGGCCTTTTGCTGGTAAACATATTCAATATAAATGTACAAATATGTCAAACAACAGAAAAAGCACATATCTGAAAGTAAACACAACATGGATTTCATCACACCTGTATCACTCTAATACGATTACGACCCTTGGTATCAATACTTCTGACCCGCCTATCCCGAGAGATCACTTTTGGCTTCTTGGATGAAAGCAAAAGATTTGAAAGTAGAATTGACTTCATGGTCAAATGTAGAGTGTGTGAAGTGTTTTAAGAGCACAGGAAGTGTGTGAGAATGTTTAGAATAATCCAGGGTACGCTGGATCGATATCATACAATGGGAATTTTCAACAGCTACAGCAGAATTTTGCTACACTATATTACAAAATAAAAGAGTACATTCAGTGAATGAAAAAGAAATGGTGTTTGTAGGAAGGGAAGGCATTGATACTTGTTCTTTAACAGAAGCATCTAGAGATTGAACCTGAAGGCACTTCATGCTCAGGCATCACCTTTTACACTCTACGCCAAATCACATTTGTTTCGGACTATCAGACTCCAATGTGGCCCCGACGTCACTTGCATGCGCACTTCCATAAAGTGAAAACAAAGGAAGTTGACTGGATTCTGTAAATGAACAAGGAAGTCGCTACTACTACAAAATAAAATAAAAGTTGCCACACCTTAAAATATGTGTAATACAACATGTAATACAAAATTATTACACTTAATTTTAATATGCATTTTATAATGGTGAGGAAGTTTTATTTGTGGTCATCAAATTGTTGGTAGCCTTGATCCAAAGAAGGGAAAACCCCACTCATGAAATAATGTGGAAACTGACAATTGTGATAAAACTGAAAATGTACCTAAAATTAATAATTACTTTTAAATTGAGGTGCAAAATAACAAAAGAAAACCTAACAAAACTAGTAAAGTTGTCAAAAAAAAACAGACTCTTATTTGTAACGATTCCTACTTAATTAAAAACAATCAAAAATCGATTCAAAATTGCTTTGTTTTTCCATCCCATCCATCCATCTTCTTCCGCTTATCCGAGGTCGGGTCGCGGGGGCAGCAGCCTAAGCAGGGAAGCCCAGACTTCCCTCTCCCCAGCCACTTCGTCCAGCTCTTCCTGTGGAACCCCGAGGCGTTCCCAGGCCAGCCGGGAGACATAGTCTTCCCAACGTGTCCTGGGTCTTCCCCGCGGCCTCCTACCGGTCAGACGTGCCCTAAACACCTCCCTAGGGAGGCGTTCGGGTGGCATCCTGACCAGATGCCCGAACCACCTCATCTGGCTCCTCTCCATGTGGAGGAGCAGCGGCTTTACTTTGAGCTCCCCCCGGATGGCAGAGCTTCTCACCCTATCTCTAAGGGAGAGCCCCGCCACCCGGCGGAGGAAACTCATTTCGGCCGCTTGTACCCGTGATCTTGTCCTTTGGGTCATAACCCAAAGCTCATGACCATAGGTGAGGATGGGAACGTAGATCGACCGGTAAATTGAGAGCTTTGCCTTCCGGCTCAGCTCCTTCTTCACCACAACGGATCGATACAGCGTCCGCATTACTGAAGACGCCGCACCGATCCGCCTGTCGATCTCACGATCCACTCTTCCCTCACTCGTGAACAAGACTCCGAGGTACTTGAACTCCTCCACTTGGGGCAAGATCTCCTCCCCAACCCGGAGATGGCACTCCACTCTTTTCCGGGCGAGAACCATAGACTCGGACTTGGAGGTGCTGATTCTCATCCCAGTCGCTTCACACTCGGCTGCGAACCGATCCAGTGAGAGCTGAAGATCCTGGCCAGATGAAGCCATCAGGACCACATCATCTGCAAAAAGCATAGACCTAATCCTGCAGCCACCAAACCAGATCCCCTCAACGCCTTGACTGCTTTGTTTTTTTGTTTTTCTAAATCTGTCCTGTCTGTGCTCCCGGGAAAATCATTTTGTTGATGTAGATGATCTATATCTGAAATACAGATTTATTTTGAAGTAATACAGAAAAGTATCAGAGTTGTTTGTCTATTTTATGAAGAATGTAGTTCATCACAAAGCTGGCACCCAATGTTATTGATTTTGAATCCAGAATGCAATTGTTACCCCCAAGAGTGGAATTGAACTGTGGTGCCCACATATTTATAGCTCTAAAAACTAGCCTAAACTAACATTGTGATGCACAACCTTTTGAAGTAATTAGTGTAATCAACTCTCAAGAGACTCCTGCATCTTTGAGGCCATTACTCTGAAGCCACCTCTCTCAGGGTTGATGGCTGCCTTCTCCAGACTGCATGTTCCAGCTCTTTCCACAGATGTGCAATTGCATTGAAATCAGGGCTCATAAAAAGGCCACTTCAGAATAGTTCACCGTTTGCTTCTTAGTCCTTGGTGTGTTTTGGCTGATTGTCCTTTTCGGAGGACCCGTGACTTGCAACTGAGACAAAGCTTTGGGACACATTTCACTTGAGAATGTCTCAGGATTCCATTGTACTGAAGCCTTCACATTGTCTTAGAAGGTCTTTCACAGTCGCTATGCTGTTCTTCCCTCGGTGTTTGTGTCCCTGCTGTCATTTGCCCCCCAAAAAGCTTGAGATTTGGCTCACAGAAGCCTTGTAACTCAACAATGTCTTTTTCGAAATTGGTTTTAATGATAATAATTGTCAGTTTGAAGTTATTTCAGTGCCCATTCTCTGTTTTTCTTTCTTTCACAGAAGGATGTCAATAATGTAATCCATCTCTGTGAATTCATTTGTTGAGATTACAAATAAAATATGCCCCATTTGGTCTGAAAATCAGCCTATACACACATATATATATATATATATATATATATATATATATATATATATATATATATATATATATATATATATATATATATATATATATATATATAACCCTAAATACACTTTTTTTAAAACGCGTTATTACAAGGGATGTGTTGGACGATGACTTGCAATTATGTTCAGACAGTCGCACTGGAATGTTCACACATGTGAAGAGTTTGTGTTCAAGTGCATTGGCAGTTTTTATTTGGAACCAATATGAAATAAGGATATACCGACTTTCTGTTCTTCTGTGTGACGTGTGCGATTGTGCTTTTTAATTGCAGCTCCTAAAACCCCAATGGATATAGTATTTATCTACTCAGGCATGATATACCAATTCTAAAGTCTGGTGTGGGACTGAAACATATAGAATAATTGATAAGACTAGTTGTCCTTGCCACGTGTGCATGATGATTTCTTTCAGGCCATATTTTATATGGTAGACCAATGCAAAAAAAACCTGTTTTTCACATTCCAAAAATTCCCGCATTGCACCGGAATTCAACATTTTCTTCATTTCAGCTTATTTCCAGCAAATGTACTCAAAAGTAATGCATTGAGAATCATATCAGTTGATTCTGAGGAGCTGTTCAGATTAATTGTGCAAAGTTCTAGACTTGAAAAATGTAGGAACATTGGTAAAGTATCTAAAAAGATAATTATCTACCTATTAACGTTTATGCATATGTTTTTATTTTACTTCTACCAGAAAAACACGACTCACCCAGATTCCGTCATCATTATCACACAATCACATTCTGAGGCCATTTGTAGAAAATATGCTAATGCAATGTCAAACGTGCTTTCATTTTTCCCAAGATGGACCTGAAACCTTCAATCATTGTCAGATAGCGCTGGATGATGCAATACCAAGCTGCATTTCAGTCTTCTAGTTGGCAGAAATGTAATTATTGTGAAGAAGAACATGGTTTCCAGTGATGTGCAGACTGTAGCAAGTCATTCACGTTGCTCATTACAAGGATAACAACACACGAGATAATCCTTTTCTTAGTTAAAATGTTTACTTGCTTAATATAATACCACGTAATATCATTTATATTTTTAAAAACAAAACTATAATCCCCTTGTGGTCCTACTTTTATTTGTATTATTAGAAGTCAATGCCCACATTCTGCTCCAGGAAGCTGTTTGTAAAAGTCCTCCTTATTCTTCTTTTAGTTTGAAAAGTCCCTTAGCTTATGTGTGATAATGTTTTGCACAAAGTTAATTCCCACTAAAGTTGAGCTTGGTTGTAGAAAGAAAGTGGCCACAAGCCGTCTCTTCAGGGTGATGACGAGAAAGTGCAGCCCTCTCCTATGGTTCAATTAGCAAAGGCAATGTCACTCTTACATTGAATACAAAGTCATGGTTGAAATACCAAACCTCAGCACAGAGAGGGACACTTGCTTGCGTAATAATCAATCAAACTTTATTTATAAAGCTATGTTCATACATCAAAGAAATGCAGCTTCACAGACTGTAAAACTAAGCCTGGATGATACACATGGCTGAGTACAGAGGAGCCAGGTGAAGAAACACTATCACTAATTAGTGAGGGGAAACCATGAAGTGGACTAGGAGAGAAGGCGCACTAATGCATAGAGACTCGCGGTAAACTTGCAGTGGCCTCATCTCAGCGTTTTGCTCACTTTTTGAACACGATGTATGCACATTCAGCAATTTGTACTTAACGTTAAAAACGATTGGATTCATTCAGAAAATACACAACCTGCGATATTTTAAGCAATACATTGGTGTCTTTGGAATGTATCGGCCTAGGCCCCAATCATAATACAGGTTGCTCATTAAGATATCGAGAGAAGAAGAACACTTACATAATATTCATTATCATCACATTCATTTACTTTTATAGAAATAACAACCAATTGCAGTACAATACGTTATTCCTCATGAAGACAAAGTATGGTCACTTTCGGTTTTGTCTGAAAGTCGAGTTTGTGCTTTTCTCCTCCAAACATATTGCTGGGTATTGTGGCCAAACAGATCCATTTTTGTTTCATCTGACATCACATGGACAAAGATAAGACCTTCTGGAGGAAAGTTCTGTGGTCAAATGAAACAAAAATGGAGCTGTTTGGCCACAATACCCAGCAATATGTTTGGTGAGGCCTTTAATCCCAGGAACACCATCCTACCGTCAAGCATGGTGGTGGTAGTATTATGCTCTGGGCCTGTTTTGCTGCCAATGGAACTGGTGCTTTAAATGGGACAAAGAAAAAGGAGGATTAGCTCCAAATTGTTCAGGACAAGCTAAAATCATCAGCCCGGAGGTTGGGTCTTGGGCGCAGTTGGGTGTTCCAACAGGACAATGACCAAAAGTGGTAAAGGAATGGCTACATCAGGCTAGAATTAAAGTTTAAGAATGGCCTTGCCAAAGTCCTGACTTAAACGTGTGGACAATGCTGAAGAAACATGTCCATGACAGAAAAGCAACACATTTAGCTGAACTGCAGCAATTTAGTGGTCAAGTGGTCAAGCAGAAGCTTGTGGATGGCTACCAAAAGCGCCTTATTGCAGGTCAACTTGCCAAGGGACATGTAAGCACATATTAACATTGCTGTATGTATACTTTTCACCCTCACATTTTCAGTAGAGCCATAATAAACTCAAAAAAGAAGCAAACTTCATGAATGTTTTTTGTGAGCAACAAGTATGTGCTCCAATCACTACATCACAAAAAAATAAGAATTATTGGTAACTCAAGACAGCCATGACATGATGTTCTTTACAAGTGTATGTACACTTTTGACCACCACTGTATATACATATATGAATATATATACATATATATGGTGTAAATGTGCAGGTGTGTATTTAGCAGGGTTGAGCACACTCCCATATAATTGTGTAGCATGTGTGTGTTCAGCATATACATTGTGTAGATATGCATGTGTGTGTTCAGCATATACATTGTGTAGATATGCATGTGTGTGTTCAGCATATACATTGTGTAGATATGCATGTGTGTGTTCAGCATATACATTGTGTAGATATGCATGTGTGTGTTCAGCATATACATTGTGTAGATATGCATGTGTGTGTTCAGCATATAATTGTGTAGCATGTGTGTGTTCAGCATATACATTGTGTAGATATGCATGTGTGTGTTCAGCATATACGTTGTGTAGATATGCATGTGTGTGTTCAGCATATACGTTGTGTAGATATGCATGTGTGTGTTCAGCATATACGTTGTGTAGATATGCATGTGTGTGTTGAGCAGAAAGTGTTCTCTCCAGGCTGACATCAGATAAAAGGTGATAGTAATGCACTGGCAGGAGAATAATGGGACTCATTTACCCGGCAGATGACCGATAACTACAAACAACCTTTGTGGGGGCGGGGAGGATGCAACACTATCAAAGGCACTTTTAATTAAGATGGGTGACTTCCAGTCGTATATTACGTCCCCAAGTATCACCACTTTTATTTCTGCTATTTATTGCACATTGACACGCTTTTTAGATTTGGTTCTTTCTTGCATATATATATATATATATATATATATATATATATATATATATATATATATATATATAAATAGAAACATTTAGATGACATGCTACTTTGTTCATGTTATGCCAATAAATGACTGTAATTAGGGGTGTCAAAAAAAAAGAAGATTTTCAGATTAAAAGCAATTATTTGTAACAATTCCTAATCCATTAAGAAACAAAACAATAACAAAAATATATACATTTTTTTTTAAATTTTTTTAATTTTTATTTTTTTTCAATCTGTCCTGTCCAACCACTCAGACATATCATATAGAAGACGTAGATGATTTATATCTGCTCTACACATTTACTTTAGTAAATATAGTAGATGTAGATGATCTATATCTGCTCTACACATTTACTTTAGTAAATATAGTAGATGTAGATGATCTATATCTGCACTACACATTTACTTTAGTAAATATAGTAGATGTAGATGATCTATATCTGCTCTACACATTTACTTTAGTAAATATAGTAGATGTAGATGATCTATATCTGCTCTACACATTTACTTTAGTAAATATAGTAGATGTAGATGATCTATATCTGCACTACACATTTACTTTAGTAAATATAAGTGTTGGATACTCTTGTTGCCTTATTTGTATTTGAATTGATTAAATGTTTGGCTAGAATTTTATTAAACAAAATAAGTTTTCTTTTGATTAATATAGAAGTTGATCAGGTTAGATGTCGGAGCTTTATTGACAAGCAGGCCGCTTTGCCATGAAAAAACCGGAGAGCAGAAGTCCTCGTTAAAGAAATATTGAGACCGGAGGAGTTTTGACCGTGTCGTGAACGTATTAACATCCTACGGATAAAAACTGGGGAAAATAATCATGTGATCATAATGTGATTTGTAAGTTTACACTGATTATAGGGGTACAAAATGGTAGCACATAAAATATTAACATTAGTTGGTCGTTACAGTATGAATTGATATATATAACCTATTATTGGTACAATATTGACATGTGATTTACCAAAAACTTGAACGTACAAAAAACAACATTGTGACTGTCTGGAGAATTGTCAGCATGTCTGTGATGTGGACGTAATTTTTACAAATATTGCATATATACCAGCGGACAGCCATCTACATATTATGCAAATATTAAGAGGACAGTGGCGGCTTTTAAGAAGAGAAAGTGAAACTAGAGCATCAGCGCCAAGCAAGTGTGACGTCATGTCGAGGGACAGAAGTAGAGTCTCTAAACACGAGTACAGTCAATAATAACACCTGAAAAAGATACTAGAGTTTTTGTTTTGTTTTTAATTTAAAAAAATTCATTAAGTCTGGAAAAATCTTAACAAAGTACATCGTAACAAATAAAAATATAGCTAAACGATAAAAAAAATATGGTAACACTTTAGTATGGGAAACACATTCACCATTAATTAGTTGCTGATTAAGATCCAAATTAGTAACATATTATACAACCAGTAAGCCATTAAGTAAGAGTCTTCCCTCAATAACCTCAGAATTATTGCTTATTAGTAACCCTAACCCTAGCCCTAACACTTATATATTCCCCGAGTGTCCAAATAACTCTAAATTAAGTCTTTGTTACTTTAATAAGCAACTAATTAATGGTGAATATGTTCCCCATACTAAAGTGTTACCAAACATATATATGTTAATACTAATTCATAGTAACAGATTTGTTTTAAAATGTGTTTACATTTTTCAGCCTTTTAAAGAAAATCATCATATAACAAATTATGCAAATTACTCAATGATGTCATAGTGACCTTGCCCATAACCACGCCCCCACCGCCACAGGTATCTTCACAGTTAGGGGAAAACCCTGAATTGTGATCATTTTGTTTGAGCCCTATGTCACGTGCAGACAAACTACCAAAGATTGGTGAGGTTTGATTTTAGGTACTCGCTAGTACCGACGCCCAATCAAAATACCAAATTGGGTACCCGTCCCTAGCCTCTCTTAGTCCTGAATTTGACCAGGTTTGTATTCTACCAAGTGTGGTTCAAGTTGGAGCGAGTGAGAAAGTAAAAAGTGTAGGAGTTGGGATGACATCTACCACGTCTTGATCAAGTATCAGCTGGAGCTTTGGAGGAACAGTTAATCATAGAACTGGCATCCAATGTTACTAAAGAAATATATATTTGAAATGGAGAATCGTTGTGAATTGAGAATCAATTGTGAATGGAATGGAATTAACCAATTGATTGACAGTCCTCGTAAAAGTGTATTTTTGTTTTTCTTTTGAGGATTGTCAAAGCAATGAAGCCAGACCGGAGTAGACCAGAAGCCAATTGGATGGCTGAATGGATGCAGATTGACCCTTTGTAACCTCCCCCCCTTTCTCTCTTTTGACAGTGATGGACGACAGAGAGACCAGCAGATCCCAGATCAGCTTTCTTTCTGAGTACACAACATGAAGGAGGAACTTCCAGCAGGACCTTGCACCAAAAGCACATGCACTAAAGTGTGAAGACACCTTACCTCCTCTGTGGACCCTCAGGAGGAAGCACAGATCACTGCCTGATGTGATCGGCCTAAAGACTGTTAGCTGCAACGACTGTTCTTCTCTATTTGTCCTTCGTCTTTTACAAGCCTATTTTTGTACCACGTTTGTCTGAGTAGACCTCAAACACCATGAACATAGACACTGGGCGTTAGTCCAACCAGATTGACTTCCAATCAAACATTTTTTGGGATTAACCTATTTTTTTGCAATTATGGATCTCCTGAGTTTTTGTATGAAACTGCAGATGTTCCTCAGCACATGTATGGGACTGGAGTTTTTAGGCACGCCAGGTCAGTGGGCTCGCTACCTCCGTTGGGATGCCAGCACCCGTGGCGATCTCAGCTTCCAGTTCAAGACCGAGTTCTCCGAAGCACTGCTGCTCTACTTGGATGACGGCGGCTATTGTGACTTTCTGCAGTTGTCCGTGGTCCAGGGTCGACTCCAGCTGCGTTTCAGCATAGACTGTGCAGAAACCACACTTGTGTCCGACAGAAGGGTGGACGACAACAACTGGCACTTTGCAACTCTGAGCAGGTATAACTTGCGCACAGTTCTGGCACTGGACGGACAGGCCAAAGCAGACGAGGTGCGTCCTCAGCGGCAGTTTATGAAAATTGTCAGCGACCTGTTCCTGGGCGGAGTTCCTCAGGATATCCGAAGCGGCGCACTCACACTGCCCACGGTGCGGAACATGCAGCCCTTCAAGGGCACAATCACAGACCTGAAATATGGCAAGTCCCAACCCCAGTTCCTAGGGAGTCTGAAAGTGTCCCTGGAGTCTGAGGGGTGGTGCACCGTCAACCCGTGTGAGAATGGCGGCACGTGCGCAGTGGTGGACGGAGAAGTGGTCTGTGATTGCTCTCTAACAGAATACAAAGGACGGTTCTGCACTGAAGGTAAAAATCTTCTTTGAATATTTTCAACTTGACAATGTGGTGGACCTCAAAGTCACATTAGATTTGGTATCCATTACAATAATGCTTCATAAAATCCTGCTTACAAGTCTTGAGACAACAGGCTCGATCACATCCAGGAGTTGAAACTGGAAGGAAATATACTGTAGGTTAGTGTCACAGTCTGGTTAGGTTTTACATGTAACATGGTCAACACCCGGTCCTGCATCAAGACACCTGGTCCTTGTGTCTACTCCAGCTATCTCCACTCATGTCTTGTCCAGGTCTACCTTGTAGTCCCTGTAGTCTGCGTAGTTCCCTTTACCTTTGGCTGCTCATTCTGTCACGGTTCAGGTGCAGCAATTTCAGGTGACAGCAGAGTTCCATTAGGCAGAAGTTCCAGAACGCCCAAACATCTCATAAAAAACATAATAACTGTTTGAAGCAAGGGTCCCCAAACTACGGATCCGGCCCGCCAGCATCCATAATCTGGCTCGCGGGAAGTCCCAAGTTAATTTGTTATGTTTTCTTAATTTGTGCTGTCCAGCCGCTCAGGCAAATCATATAGACCAGGGGTGCTCACACTTTTTCTGCAGGCGAGCTACTTTTCAATTGATCAAGTCGTGGGGATCTACCTCATTCATATATATCATTTATATTTACTTATTTATGAAATATATGTTTTTGTTAATAAGTTAAAGGTGTTTAATGATAATGCAAGCATGTTTACCACATATAGTTAATATTGTTAATAAATTAAAGGTGTTTAATGATAATGCAATCATGTTTAACACATAGTTAATATTGTTAATAAATTAAAGGTGTTTAATGAATATTATGTCAGACCCACTCGACATCCATTGCTTTCGGTCTCCCCTAGAGGGGGGGGGTTACCCACATATGCGGTCCTCTCCAAGGTTTCTCATAGTCATTCACATCGACGTCCCACTGGGGTGAGTTTTTCCTTGCCCGTATGTGGGCTTTGTACCGAGGATGTCGTTGTGGCTTGTGCAGCCCTTTGAGACACTTGTGATTTAGGGCTATATAAATAAAGATTGATTGATGATTGATTGAATGATAATACAAGAATGCTTAATACATATAGTTAATATTGTTAATAAATTAGAGGCGTTTAATGATAATACAAGTATGTTTAATACATATAGTTAATATTGTTAACAAGTTAAAGGTGTTTAAAGATAATGCAAGTATGTTTAATACATATAGTTAATATTGTTAATAAATTAGAGGCGTTTAATGATAATACAAGCATGTTTAATACATATAGTTAATATTGTTAACAAGTTAAAGGTGTTTAATGATAATAAAAGCATGTTTAATACATATAGTTAATATTATTAATAAGTTAAAGGTGTTTAAAGATAATACAAGCATGTTTAACACATATAGTTAATATTGTTAACAAGTTAAAGCTGTTTAATGATAATACAAGCATGTTTAACACATATAGTTAATATTGTAAACAAGTTAAAGGTGTTTAATGATAATACAAGCATGTTTAACACATATAGTTAATATTGTAAACAAGTTAAAGGTGTTTAATGATAATACAAGCATGTTTAACACATATAGTTAATATTGTTAATAAGTTAAAGGTGTTTAAAGATAATACAAGCATGTTTAACACATATAGATTCCTTTCTTTCATGAAGACAAGAATATAAGTTGGTGTATTACCTGATTGTGATGACTTGCATTGATAGGAATCAGACAGTGGTGATGATAACGTCCGCATTTTCGAATGGAGGAGAAAAAAAGTCCTCCTTTCTGTCCAATACCACATGAAAGTGGTTGGTTTTTGGCATCTTATTTGTCCAGCTTCCGTACTCCTTTGTATACACTTTACAAGAAATACATTGTCGGCAAACTCCGTAGCTTGCTAGCTTGTGCACGCCAGCTTTCTGAGACTCGTTCTGTTAGCGCAACTGTGAAGTCGGTCTTTGGAGTTTTGACGACAGGTACGGCGCCAGAGTCTGTTGAAATAAAGTGTTTCTCGCCTTCCAGTCGGTCATTTTAATGAGCTGGCAGCAGCCAGCGTCATCTCAGAAGACCCTCGGGTGCCGTGAATGTCAATCAAGTGACGAAAGTGACGTCATAGTGAAGATTTATGATCGCTCATTTTTAGGACTATTTTTTTAATGCCTGGCTGGTGATCGACTGACACACCCTCCACGATCGACCGGTAGCTCGCGATCGACGTAATGAGCACCCCTGATATAGATGATCTATATCTGCTCTACACATTTACTTTACAAAAGAAAAGTATGGGATACAACTCTTGTTTCCCTATTTATATTTGACTTTTTGTGTATGTGTGTGTGTGTGTGTATATATATATATAATGTATGTATGTATGTATGTATATGTATGTATGTATGTATAAGGTGTGATCTTTATCGTGACAAGTATAAGATACAGTATGTGCAGGGAAATGTAGTCTCTGCATTTAGCCTATTCTCTCTTAAAGAGTAGTGGGCAGTCATAGTGTAGTCAAGTGTCAAGTGTACCCGGCTTGTAGTGGTTCAGCTTCTCAGTCAGCGAAGCTCCCCTGTGTGGGCAACCCAGAGAACAATGTGGGCGTAGTGTCCTGCCCAAGGACACAACAGCAGCGACACAGCACAATACGCAGACACCCGGAACCTTCCCGTGGTGGGCTGTGTCAGGTCACCTTGCAAGGGCCGGCCGACTGCGACACCCACACTGCATTTTGGTAGTCTCCTCCTCCTTGCGGGCGACATGGAGGTAAATGTAGGCCCATCCTGTCCGGGGTGCACAAGACGTCACACCCATGGACTGATGGACAGCAGCGACTGGGAGGATGGCTTTAGTTGTGAGAATTGTGGTTTCCAGGATGTTAAATGATGCAAAGTGTTGCAGGCTGAAGGTTCAATCTGATCTCTTGCTTGCCTGGCAGTCAGTGATTGACGGCCATGTATGCATTTGTTGTAACATCTCCAAGCTAATCTCCATAGCACACATTCTAACGACATGCCTCCTGCAGCCACTGATAAGGATGTCTCTAGAGAAAATGGAGCTCCGCAGACCCCCTTTCATCAGCCAATAACAAGATGGCAGACATTCTTTTGTGCCGGGAATTGCATCTGAGCGGTGCGGCGCTCCACGGGCTCTTCTCCGGGTGCTCCCTCCCTCCTCCCCACACATGCCTAATAATGGAGGCTGTAAATTGTCTATAAGTGGCTGCACTCCGCCACAGACTGGCACAGGGAACACACTCTGTAGGGCTTGACCAGCACAGAGGTGGAAATGTGAATACAAGAACAAAGCCTGCACCAAAAAGTGGTCAATATTAAGGCGATTAAGCCCATTGCGAATAAGATGAGCTGCAGTGCTCCTTAATCAATGATGGATTCATGAAGGAACAGGAAATGAGTGCAAGTGCTAATTAAGCTGGATAAGTCAAATGGATGATGGAAGAGAAAGTTATTTCCAGTAAGAAGACATTACAAACAGCACAATGTTAGCACGAAAGCCAGTGATGAAGTTATTTCCAGTAAGAAGACATTACAAACAGCACACCTGCCTCAAAGTCACTGACATTTTATACCTTTACTCACTCTATCTTTTATTAGCATTTGTTAACAGTTGTGTGCATTTGTGTTAATTATCTGTGTAAATACTCAATTAAAACTCTCAACTTTCTCTACCCCTTATCCTCATTAAAGTCACGGGCTGAGCTGGAGCCTATCCCAGCTGACAGACAAGAGGGTACACCTTTGACTGGTCGCCAGCCAATCACAAACAGCCATTCACACACCTACACCTATAGGAATTTACATGTGGCACAGGGGTTAGTGCGTCTGCCTCACAATACGAAGGTCCTGGGTTCGATCCTGCGCTCGGGATCTTTCTGTGTGGAGTTTGCATGTTCTCCCCGTGACTGCGTGGGTTCCCTCCGAGTATTCCGGCTTCCTCCCACCTCCAAAGACATGCACCTGGGGATAGGCCCCTCCCACCTCCAAAGACATGCACCTGGGGATAGGCCCCTCCCACCTCCAAAGACATGCTCCTCGGGATAGGCCCCTCCCACCTCCAAAGACATGCACCTGGGGATAGGCCCCTCCCACCTCCAAAGACATGCTCCTCGGGATAGGCCCCTCCCACCTCCAAAGACATGCACCTGGGGATAGGCCCCTCCCACCTCCAAAGACATGCACCTGGGGATAGGCCCCTCCCACCTCCAAAGACATGCACCTGGGGATAGGCCCCTCCCACCTCCAAAGACATGCACCTGGGGATAGGCCCCTCCCACCTCCAAAGACATGCACCTGGGGATAGGCCCCTCCCACCTCCAAAGACATGCACCTGGGGATAGGCCCCTCCCACCTCCAAAGACATGCATCTGGGGATAGGCCCCTCCCACCTCCAAAGACATGCACCTAGGGATAGGTTGATTGGCAACACTAAATTGGTGTGTGAATGTTGTCTATCTGTGTTGGCCCTGTGATGTGGTGGCGAATTGTCCAGGGTGTACCTCGCCTTCCGCCTGAATGCAGCTGAGATAGGCTCCAGCACCCCCCGCGACCCCGAAAGGGACAAGCGGTAAAAAATGGATGGATGGATGGATGGAATTTACATGGAGTCTCCTCTTAGCTTCTTGTGCATCTTTTGGGGATGTGAGTGGAAGCCAGGGTACCCAGCCTTATACGTATATGCATGTGTGTGTGTGTGTGTGTGTGTGTGTGTGTGTGTGTGTGTGTGTGTGTGTGTGTGTGTGTGTGTGTGTGTGTGTATATACATTATATATATATATATATATATATATATAATGTGTGTGTGTATATATGTTAGGTCAGGAAAAAACACAGAGGCTATATCATCCCTACAAGCCTGTTTAGCAGGTTTCCCTGCTCGTCAGGGGATTTTATTTATTTAAAACAAATAAAAGAGGGAAACCTGCGAAACAGGCTTGTAGGGATGATATAGCCTCTGTTTTTTCCTGACCTAACATATATTCCTCTCTAGCTCGGTATTGAGCACTATATAACTGATAAACCATAGAAAAGTTAAAATAAAGTTAAAGTAGCAATGATTGTCACACACACACACTAGGTGTGGTGAAATGTGTCCTCTGCATTTGACCCATCCCCTTGTTCACCCCCTGAGAGGTGAGGGGAGCAGTGGGCAGCAGCGGTGCCGTGCCCGGGAATCATTTTTGGTGATTTAACCCCCAATTCCAAGCCTTGATGCTGAGTGCCAAGTAGGGAGGTAATGGCTCCCATTTTTATAGTCTTTGGTATGACTCGGCCATGTGTGTGTGTGTGTGTGTGTGTGTGTGTATGTATGTATATATATATATATATATATATATATATATATATATATATATATATATATATATATATATATATATATATATATATATATATATATAAATATATATATATATATATATATATATATATACATACGTGTGTATTTTAATGAATACACACACATCCTTTTCATAAGATTTGCATGAAGAGGTGCATGTAAAATGTCAATCAATAAAAATATAATTTTAATCACAAATATTTCAGATTTTCCCAGATTTGCACAGCATGTGTGCTTGTTTTACAATACAATTCTATTTAGGGCCCCAATTAGGTTGAGGTTTACCCGAAGAGCTTTGCGCAAATCTGCCATTTTTAACCAGTTGTAGTCCAAAGTTGTAATAATTAAGTTACTTTCTTTTTTGTATCGTCTTATTGTGGGGTAGACTGGCTCTTACATGCACATGTATGCAAAAGTAATCTGCTTTCACAATTTCTGATAAAAAAAAAAAAAGGTACTGTATAGTTCTAAAATATATTTGCCAGTAGACTCAATATTGAATAATATGGCTGTGAATCTTTGGGCACCTCAGAAATTATATTTGATTCAGAATCGATGCTCCATTTAAAACAATTCTCCATTCTAAATGAATACTTTTTTTAATAACATTGGGTGCTAGTTTAATGATTAACTACATTCCACCATACAATAGATAAACAGCTCTGATAATGTTTCATATTCTTTAGAAGAAAACTTGGTTTAGTTTAATAAAATTCTAGCCAAACATTGAATAAAGTCAAATATAAATAAGGTAACAAGAGAAGTGTGAGGAACTCGCATGGCTGCCGTTTGTGTGACCCCAAGATGCAAGAACCAGGATGAGGATGAGCAGTTAAGATGATTTTAATAATAAAACAACAGAGAAATGTAGCAGTCTTGCATACAACAGTTCCAAACATAGTCTATCGTCGAGCACTGAGGAGTGCTCGAGTGAAAACATAAATAGGCATCTGCTGATTGGCAGCAGGTGTGGACCGGCTGCCAATCACCGGCAGGTGAGGAGAAAACAGTGCTCAGCGGAACCAACAGGAAATATAACAAAATAAGAGCACTGACAGGAAGTAAATACAAAAACATGGAAACAAACCGAAATGAAGTGACAGATCGTCACAAGAAGTATCCAACACTCAATGTGTACAGCGGATATAGATCATCTACAGCAATTATGTCATCTGTCTGAGTGGCTGGAGTAGCTGGTGGCGTCAGACCCACTGGAGTAGCTGGTGGCGTCAGACCCACTGGAGTAGCTGGTGGCGTCAGACCCACTGGAGTAGCTGGTGGCGTCAGACCCACTAGAGTAGCTGGTGGCGTCAAACCCACTGGAGTAGCTGGTGGTGTCAGACCCACTAGAGTAGCTGGTGGTGTCAGTCCCACTAGAGTAGCTGGTGGTGTCAGACCCACTGGAGTAGTCGGTGGCGTCTGCGGACCCACTAGTGTAGCCGGTGGTGTCTGCGGACTCACTAGAGCAGCCGGTGGCGTCTGCGGACCCACTAGAGTAGCCGGAGGTGTCTGCGGAACCACTGGTGTAGCTGGTGGCGTCAGACCTACTAGAGTAGCCGGCGGAGTCTGCGGACCGACTAGAGTAGACAGCGTCTGCGGACCCACTAAAATAGCGGGTGGCGTCAGACCCACTTAAGTGACCGGTGGTGTCTGTGGATCCACTAGAGTAGCTGGTAGCGTCAGAACCACTGGAGTAGCCGGTGGCGTCAGACCTACTGGAGTAGCCGGCGGAGTCTGCGGACCGACTAGAGTAGACAGCGTCTGCGGACCCACTAAAATAGCGGGTGGCGTCAGACCCACTTAAGTGACCGGTGGTGTCTGTGGATCCACTAGAGTAGCTGGTAGCGTCAGAACCACTGGAGTAGCCGGTGGCGTCAGACCTACTGGAGTAGCCGGCGGAGTCTGCGGACCGACTAGAGTAGACAGCGTCTGCGGACCCACTAAAATAGCTGGTGGCGTCAGACCCACTGAAGTGACCGGTGGTGTCTGTGGACCCACTAGAGTAGCTGGTAGTGTCAGAACCACTGGAGTAGCCGGTGGCGTCAGACCTACTGGAGTAGCCGGTGGAGTCTGCGGACCGACTAGAGTAGACAGCGTCTGCGGACCCACTAAAATAGCTGGTGGCGTCAGACCCACTGAAGTGACCGGTGGCGTCTGTGGACCCACTAGAGTAGCTGGTAGCGTCAGAACCACTGGAGTAGCCGGTGGCATCTGCGGACCCACTGGAGTAGCTAACAAAATATAAGACATTACCCCTCAGGTCATGACAATAATGACCCCTTTAATTGTGTTGTTTTGGGTCATTGTCATGCTGGGAATCACATCCACGACCCTCATTACTCTGGCTAAGCCCAGGAGGTTCACATTCCAAAAAGATTATAAGCTAATTCATGTCTTTTAGTCAAATATTGTAAAGCATTTGACTTCCTGCTGACCCCCATGGACCGATCATGTGCCCATGAGGCACACACACATGAGTCATGTCCCTTCAGCAAGAAGGTTGGGGATCATTTGAAAATAGAACCTATGAGCGATAAGTCTTAACCCTCACTTAGTTCTGTATGCAAGGACTCACCTCATGGGGTAATGATATCTCTGGGAAAAAGTGAGGACCTCTGTGGTCGCCCGCAAGGTTTTCTTTTGTTCATATTTGGTGTGTGTTGCATTAAAGCTAACATAAAAACCTGAAGCTTTGTAAGGTGGTGACTGCACAACATCAGATCAGTATTTGTCTCAGCTGCTTTACACACCTGATGAGGGTTGGAATATTAGCTATCAGAATGTCAAATGAAATATTTAGTCATTTGTCTTCATGCCTCAAAGCAGACTCTCCAAAGCTGAGATGAGAGAAGCTTGCAGATTAGAAGCCATTAAATGCCCACAAGTTCCCTGAAGACCATTTGACCAGGTCATTTCATGTTGGGGAATTGCTTACACAAGTTTTCATTTGAAATGAATTAATACTTCATGCATGTCTGATTGACTTCCATCTGCTTGTACTCACATGAGCATTGCCAATTGATCTCACCCCAGGACATTGAAGGCATCTTCAACCATTGACACTACAGCACAGACTTATTACCAACTCTACATCATTCAATCCATTTTTATAGTCATAAGAATGGATTATTAAACAATAATAATTCACATTAGCTTGCCTTTTTACGATGGTCACATCTGGGGATCAAAACATTAAAGATGTATACATTGACAACACTTTTTAAATACTTTGAGATTTGAAGTGGAGTTCAAAAGTCTTCTATTTGTGCTGGACACATGAATGTATCCAATGCAAGCTAATACACCCTACTTATTGTAGTACGGTATAATGTTATTGCTGACAATAGTCTCCAGCTAACTTATTGTAGTACAGTATAATGTTATTGCTGACAATAATTTTCAGCTAACTTATTGTAGCACGGTATAATGTTATTGCTGGCAATAGTCTCCAGCTAACTTATTGTAGCACGGTATAATGTTATTGCTGGCAATAGTCTCCAGCTAACTTATTGTAGCACGGTATAATGTTATTGCTGGCAATAGTCTCCAGCTAACTTATTGTAGTACGGTATAATGTTATTGCTGGCAATAGTCTCCAGCTAACTTATTGTAGCACGGTATAATGTTATTGCTGGCAATAGTCTCCAGCTAACTTATTGTAGTACGGTATAATGTTATTGCTGGCAATAGTCTCCAGCTAACTTATTGTAGTACAGTATAATGTTATTGCTGGCAATAGTCTCCAGCTAACTTATTGTAGCACAGTATAATGTTATTGCTGACAATAGTCTCCAGCTAACTTATTGTAGCACGGTATAATGTTATTGCTGGCAATAGTCTCCAGCTAACTAATTGTAGCACAGTATAATGTTATTGCTGACAATAGTCTCCAGCTAACTTATTGTAGCACGGTATAATGTTATTGCTGGCAATAGTCTCCAGCTAACTTATTGTAGTACGGTATAATGTTATTGCTGGCAATAGTCTCCAGCTAACTTATTGTAGCACAGTATAATGTTATTGCTGGCAATAGTCTCCAGCTAACTTATTGTAGCACAGTATAATGTTATTGCTGGCAATAGTCTCCAGCTAACTTATTGTAGTACGGTATAATGTTATTGCTGGCAATAGTCTCCAGCTAACTTATTGTAGCACGGTATAATGTTATTGCTGGCAATAGTCTCCAGCTAACTTATTGTAGCACAGTATAATGTTATTGCTGGCAATAGTCTCCAGCTAACTTATTGTAGCACAGTATAATGTTATTGCTGGCAATAGTCTCCAGCTAACTTATTGTAGCACAGTATAATGTTATTGCTGACAATAGTCTCCAGCTAACTTATTGTAGCACAGTATAATGTTATTGGTGGCAATAGTCTCCAGCTAACTTAATGCATATGTTTTGACTTTGTCCATCCCTGTGCAGTTATTGGACATTTTCAATATGTTTTCTTTGGTAATTGGCGAAAAGATCAAGCCCAATTCTCTAAGTGGACTATTTGGGCTAGCACCTCAGTCATCTTCTCTTAGCAATTCCAAAAAGAACCGTGTAGCATTCACAACTTTGTTGGCTCGGAGACTCATTGTGCTAAATTTGAAGGCAAGAGCGCCTCTATATTCTTTATTTCCTTAAATTAAAGAATGGTTGTTTCAGGAAGTATGGGGTGCTCTCCGAAAATATGATCTCAAAGTTAACCCCAATTGAAAAGGGATTGAAAATTAGATAATTGATGAGCCTTTTGTCTGCTTTTGTGTATTGCTGCACCGTGTTGGGGACATTGAGGAGTGCAGTTGTCTGTGGCTCCATGTCAATATTGACCTGTACCTGTTCTTTGTTTTTCTAATTCATTTGTATGGGTTACTTGTTTGGGGAGGAAAAAAGGAACATTTGACATGTGCTTAATTGTATTTCTGGACTGTACATGTCAAAATGAACACATGTTTAAAGAAATAATGATTCATATTAGCTGAAAAAGTTTGATATATTTTATTGTCTGCACCTTTTTAACAATGAGAGTTTTGTGTGTGATTATGAAGTATGCGGGTGAAGAAGCAGCTCAATATTACAAATGCCCTTTTAGTCCACTAAGTGCACAAGGACCATCACAGTACAGTCAAAGTACACAATCACACAGCTCCGGACTATAAGCCGCAACCACTACATTTTGGGAGGAAAAAAAAGAAGATTTTTCCATGTATAAGCTGCAGAGATGTTGTTTAATGAGATATTTACATATAAAAAATTGGTAAATATTTATTTACATACTTTAATTGTTTCCAAACGGTGCCTGTAACACGGCAGTAAAACGGCTGATCAAACAAAACAGATGTCATTGATGTCTTTGTAAGATTTTTTCCTTTTTTAATAAGGATTTTTCTTTGTTGTACTTTGTAAACACTTTAAGTTTGAACAGTTTCTTAACATGGATCATTTTTGTACATTGTTGGATTTATTTGCTTGATTCCTTAATTTAGCAGCTAGCGACGAAAAATGTATGGATTCGCCGCACCTTTGTATAAGCCGCAGGGTTCGGAGCTCAGGAAAAAGTAGCGGCTTATAGTCCAGAAAATACTGTGTTTTTTTTCCTCATTTCCTCACATGATTTGCGATTTCCGACCCAAATCTTTCCCGCTTTACCTGCTCACCGCCTGGGCATCTTCTGTGCACCGTACAGAACATGCACACCTTCTGTGCACCGTACAGAACATGCACACCTTCTGTGCACTGTACAGAACATGCACACCTTCTGTGCACCTTACAGAACATGCACACCTTCTGTGCACCGTACAGAACATGCACACCTTCTGTGCACCGTACAGAACATGCACACCTTCTGTGCACCGTACAGAACATGCACACCTTCTGTGCACCTTACAGAACATGCACACCTTCTGTGCACCGTACAGAACATGCACACCTTCTGTGCACCGTACAGAACATGCACACCTTCTGTGCACCGTACAGAACATGCACACCTTCTGTGCACCGTACAGAACATGCACAAGGCCTGCGCTCACTGCCAGCCCTTTGTATGGACAAGAAAGTGTGAATATTTGCATGGTAGACCACATGCAAGTCATACCAGTGTGTCTAATTCTCTCTTTGTTTGCTTCTTTCTCTGTCTCCTTTTCCAGAGCTCAGCAGAAAAACAGCAGGTGAGTTGGAATGGGGAAAAAGTAACAAAAGGCAGGTTTACAAAGTGTGAAAGAAAGAGAAAATGAGAATTATACTTTGTCATCTGGAATATAATATAATAGATAGTGATTTAAAGGTAATGGTAATGTAGTGGAAGGTTGACTGTAACAGAGAAAGACAGAAAGCAAAAACAATAATAAAGGTTACAATTGAAAGTGTGGGTGAAATGATCAAGCTCAAACATTTTTATTGAAAAAGCACCAATTGTTAACAGTTTGTTGACACACTGAGCAGATGTTGAACTGCAGTCTTCTGCAAGAGACACCTTCTGTCGTGATTGCACTCAAATATCATTTATTAACTCTACATAGTGTAAAACAAATATATCATGTACGTATTTACTTTTGAACTTTTCATCATTCTAAAAAAGAGTGAATTGAAGAGTGAAGTGAATGACTGCAAAATAGACAACACAACAACACAATACATTCAAATATGCACTAAAAAAGAAAAAAAACCTTACAAACTCCAAAAGCAGTGAAGTTGTCAGGTTGTGTAAATGGTCAATTAAAAGAGAATACAACAAATCCTTTTCAACTTATATTCAATTGAATAGACTGCAAAGACAAGATTTCTAACGTTCGAACTGGTAACCCACTTGGGGAGCATACCCTCCTGAGACATGTACCACCTTGGTGACCCTGAGGACTTGGGGAGCATACCCTCCTGAGACATGTACCACCTTGGTGACCCTGAGGACTTGGGGAGTATACCCTCCTGAGACATGTACCACCTTGGTGACCCTGAGGACTTTAGAGTATACCCTCCTGAGACATGTACCACCTTGGTGACCCTGAGGACTTGGGGAGTATACCCTCCTGAGACATGTACCACCTTGGTGACCCTGAGGACTTTAGAGAGTATACCCTCCTGAGACATGTACCACTTTGGTGACCCTGAGGACTTGGGGAGTGTACCCTCCTGAGACATGTACCACCTTGGTGACCCTGAGGACTTGGGGAGTATACCCTCCTGAGACATGTACCACCTTGGTGACCCTGAGGACTTGGGGAGCATACCCTCCTGAGACATGTACCACCTTGTTGACCCTGAGGACTTGGGGAGTGTACCCTCCTGAGACATGTACCACCTTGGTGACCCTGAGGACTTAGGGAGCATACCCTCCTGAGACATGTACCACCTTGGTGACCCTGAGGACTTTAGAGTATACCCTCCTGAGACATGTACCACCTTGGTGACCCTGAGGACTTGGGGAGTATACCCTCCTGAGACATGTACCACCTTGGTGACCCTGAGGACTTAGGGAGCATACCCTCCTGAGACATGTACCACCTTGGTGACCCTGAGGACTTTAGAGTATACCCTCCTGAGACATGTACCACCTTGGTGACCCTGAGGACTTGGGGAGTATACCCTCCTGAGACATGTACCACCTTGGTGACCCTGAGGACTTGGGGAGTATACCCTCCTGAGACATGTACCACCTTGGTGACCCTGAGGACTTGGGGAGTATACCCTCCTGAGACATGTACCACCTTGGTGACCCTGAGGACTTGGGGAGTATACCATCCTGAGACATGTACCACCTTGGTGACCCTGAGGACTTGGGGAGTATACCATCCTGAGACATGTACCACCTTGGTGACCCTGAGGACTTGGGGAGCATACCCTCCTGAGACATGTACCACCTTGGTGACCCTGAGGACTTGGGGAGCATACCCTCCTGAGACATGTACCACCTTGGTGACCCTGAGGACTTAGGGAGCATACCCTCCTGAGACATGTACCACCTTGGTGACCCTGAGGACTTTAGAGTATACCCTCCTGAGACATGTACCACCTTGGTGACCCTGAGGACTTGGGGAGTATACCCTCCTGAGACATGTACCACCTTGGTGACCCTGAGGACTTAGGGAGCATACCCTCCTGAGACATGTACCACCTTGGTGACCCTGAGGACTTTAGAGTATACCCTCCTGAGACATGTACCACCTTGGTGACCCTGAGGACTTGGGGAGTATACCCTCCTGAGACATGTACCACCTTGGTGACCCTGAGGACTTGGGGAGTATACCCTCCTGAGACATGTACCACCTTGGTGACCCTGAGGACTTGGGGAGTATACCCTCCTGAGACATGTACCACCTTGGTGACCCTGAGGACTTGGGGAGTATACCATCCTGAGACATGTACCACCTTGGTGACCCTGAGGACTTGGGGAGTATACCATCCTGAGACATGTACCACCTTGGTGACCCTGAGGACTTGGGGAGCATACCCTCCTGAGACATGTACCACCTTGGTGACCCTGAGGACTTGGGGAGCATACCCTCCTGAGACATGTACCACCTTGGTGACCCTGAGGACTTAGGGAGCATACCCTCCTGAGACATGTACCACCTTGGTGACCCTGAGGACTTGGGGAGTATACCCTCCTGAGACATGTACCACCTTGGTGACCAACTGAAAGATATCAATCAATCAAATGGAAGATCATTTCATTGAATGGTTTTCTTGACTTTTATTGCTATTCTGTCTTTGTTTTACAATGCGCCTGCCATGAAATGTGGATTATTTTCAGCAGGGGATCAAGTAATAATGAGTGAGTTCCCTTTCTCTGTCATAATTGTTGCAGGGCCAAATTAAATAACATGTCTTAACAAAAGATTGAAGAATATGTCTGTTTTCACTTAAATGCAGGTTATTTTGAAGTCATTGAGGGATAATCGTGTGGAAAATAGGATGCCAGCTTCTCTACATAAGAATTGGTTGCCATATCCAGAAGAACATAATTGGATTCAATCTAATAGTAAATGGATAAGATGTTTCTTGTTATGACATCGGCAATTTTCCCCACATAATTGACTATTATTCTAAAACTGTAATGCGAAAGGACTCACTAATTAAGGTCGTTAGCTTGGTCACTCTTAATCACTCACAGCAGCTTATCAATTTTTTCTGTGAAGATTTGACAAAGTAATTAATAACCAATTCATGGACACTTTATTAAGGTTACCCTACTCTAAAATTAGAACAGTAGGCTATTTTATCGTCTAACTTTTTTATTTTTGTTTTTTTTCCCCCTTTTGCCATTTATTTTAAGATATTTAAACTAGATAAGATTAGACTGGATGAAACCTTGCTGATTCCTCGGCATATATATATATATATATATATATATATATATATATATATATATATATATATATATATATATATATATATATATATATATATATATATATATATATATATATATATATGATGATTTGTGTGCTGTGTGTGAGCTGTCAGTGTGTCGTGTTGTTATGTTTCTGGTAAAAGACAAGACAATACCATCAGAGTATTGGAAATGTGCTGAAGTGTTCCACTTTCTCTTTCTCTGTGCTCTCTCCTTCCTTCTCTTCTCTGGCCGTGTCAAGGTGTTGCACACATGATGGCAGAACAAGGTATGACACTCATCCTCCTTTCTGGCATGTTTGCATGTTGTGATGAATACACTGCATCCTGGCCATCATCTTATTGTCAACTCTGTAATCTATACATACAAACCCCGTTTCCATATGAGTTGGGAAATGGTGTTAGATGTAAATATAAACGGAATACAATGATTTGCAAATCCTTTTCAAGCCATATTCAGTTGAATATGCTACAAAGACAACATATTTGATGTTCAAACTCATAAACATTTTTTTTTTTTGCAAATAATCATTAACTTTAGAATTTGATGCCAGCAACACGTGACAAAGAAGTTGGGAAAGGTGGCAATAAATACTGATAAAGTTGAGGAATGCTCATCAAACACTTATTTGGAACATCCCACAGGTGTGCAGGCTAATTGGGAACAGGTGGGTGCCATGATTGGGTATAAAAACAGCTTCCCAAAATATGCTCAGTCATTCACAAGAAAGGATGGGGCGAGGTACACCCCTTTGTCCACAACTGCGTGAGCAAATAGTCAAACAGTTTAGGAACAACGTTTCTCAAAGTGCAATTGCAAGAAATTTAGGGGGAAAAAAAAAAAAATCCAAGATGGCGGCGCGCACAGACGCAGCGGCTTACGGCTCTCCATTTCAGTGCTCTTTCTTCCTTCTTTTCTTCATGTTTTTTTTCCTTTTGTGCACCACCTGTACTGCAAACACCCGGTACACCCGCCAGTCACTCTTGGATATCGGTAACTCGCACCAGATATCTGTTTCGAGCGACTTTCACCACGAGCACAACATCCCAGATGACATAGCGAGAGCACAGGGCTCTCCGTGGTTTGTTGTCGGGTCTGGGAGACGGCGTAGACGGAGGAGGGAGAGGAAGCAGAAGCGTGGCCGCAGGTCCGGCGTCTTGCTCAGGCTTAGGAAACAACCCCACAAGCCACCTCTACCGAGCCTGTTCCTCTCTAATGCCAGATCCCTTGTACAGAAGATGGACGACCTGGAGTTACAACTTGCTAGAAACCGCTATGTTCGGGACTGTTGTGCTATGATTATCACCGAAACCTGGCTTCACCCGGAAATACCCGATGCTAGCATGCAGCTAGCCGGACGCACTCTGCTCCGCCGGGACAGAACTAAGGACTCTGGTAAGAGCAGAGGAGGGGGGCTCTGTATCTACGTGCATGAGAACTGGTGCAACAACGGGACAATCACTGAACAGCACTGTTGCCCGGACGTGGAGTACATGTCTGTTAGATGTCGGCCTTTTTTTCTCCCGAGAGAGCTGTCTGTTGTTATCATCACGGCTGTGTATATTCCACCGGACGCCAAAGTAAACACAGCGCTCTCTCTTCTGCTGAACACCGTCAACGAACAGCAGCGGGCCCACCCCGACGGTGTTCATATCATAGCAGGGGATTTTAATAAGGCCAATCTGAAGACTGTACTCCCTAAGTTCTACCAGCACGTGAAGTGTTCTACAAGGGGCAAGAACACCCTGGACCACGTGTATACCAACATAAAGCACACGTACAGAGCTACACCCCTCCCCCAGCTTGGACAGTCAGACCATCTTTCCCTCCTGCTCTCTCCTACCTACACCCCCATCAGACGCCAGGCCAGGCCTATCACAAAGACTGTTATGACCTGGCCTGACGATGCACTCCCCAAACTTCAGGACTGCTTCCAACACACAGACTGGGACCTCTTCCAACAACAGGAGCTGGAGACAGCCACAGGAACGGTGCTGGACTACATAAAGTTCTGCATCGGGAATGTGACTGTGGAAAAAACCATCCGGGTTTACCCCAACAAGAAACCCTGGATGACCAGCCAGGTCCGCACACTCCTCAGGGCCCGCGACGCAGCCTTCAGGTCAGGGGACAGGGCACTGTACAGTGTTGCTAGAGCCGACCTGAAGAGAGGGATTAAAAAAGCAAAGGCGGACCACAGGAGGTGCATAGAGTCCCATCTGTCCAGCAAAAACTCACGGGAGGTGTGGCGGGGCATTCATGACATCACGAACTTCAGAGGCTGCAATATGACAACTGCGGATCAGAGTGCGACACTGGCAGAGGAGCTTAACTGTTTCTTTGCCCGTTTCGAAACCCCCCAGCGACACTCATCTGCTCCAGCCCTGCCCCCGCCCCCACCGGGCTCCGGCGCCACTCCACTCACTGTACAGGAGCACAGTGTCAGACGAGTGCTCCTGGCTGTGAACCCCAGGAAGGCTACCGGACCAGACGGAGTACCTGGAAAGGTGCTCAGGACGTGCGCCCACCAGCTCGCTCCCCCCCTCACCAGGATCTTCAACCTCTCCCTGGCTCAGGCAGTCATCCCATCCTGCCTGAAGTCATCTACAATAATCCCGGTGCCGAAGAAGTCTCCCATCACCAGCCTGAATAATTACCGACCAGTGGCCCTCACTCCGGTAATCATGAAGTGCTTCGAGCGACTTGTTCTCCAGCACATCAAGGACCATATCCCTCCAGACTTCGACCCCCACCAGTTCGCATACCGGGCGAACAGGTCCACAGAGGACGCCATCGCTGTTGCTCTCCACTCTGCTCTGAAACACCTGGAGCAGCAGCAGAGCTACGTCCGGATGCTCTCTGTGGACTATAGCTCTGCCTTCAATACAATAATCCCGGACAGACTCTGCAATAAACTGGACACTCTTGGCCTCCCCCCTCTCACAAACGCCTGGATAAGGGACTTCCTAACGGACCGACCCCAGAATGTGAGACTTGGCCCGCACCTCTCATCCTCCCGCACGCTGAGCATCGGCTCCCCACAGGGCTGTGTGCTGAGCCCCCTCCTCTACTGCCTTTACACCCATGACTGCAGTCCGGCCCACATTGACAACCTTACCGTCAAGTTCGCCGACGATACCACAGTGGTCGGGCTCATCTCCAGGGGTGACGAGGCTGCCTACAGAGAGGAGGTCCTGAAGCTGACGGCCTGGTCTTCGGAGAACAACCTCGCTCTCAACACCAGCAAGACCAGAGAGATCATCGTCGACTTCAGGAGGAGCAGCACCGACCCTGCCCCCCTCTACATCAACGGCGAGCCTGTAGACAGGGTCCACACCTTCAGGTACCTTGGAGTCCACATCTCTAATGACTTCTCCTGGACAGTCAACACCACATCAATCATCAAGAAGGCTCAGCAGCGGCTACACTTCCTTAGAGTCCTCGGGAAGTACAACCTGAAGCCTGACCTGCTGCTGACCTTCTACCGCTCGTCCATCGAGAGCCTGCTGACCTACTGTATTACGGTATGGTACGGCAGCTGCACTGCAGCAGACAGGGAGAGGCTGCAAAGAGTGGTCAAGACGGCTCAGAAGATCATCGGCCGCCCTCTCCCCTCTCTGACGGACATCTACACCTCCCGCTGCCTCAACAGAGCCAGTGCCATCATCAAGGACAGCACCCACCCTGGCTCTGACCTGTTCCACCTGCTGCCCTCTGGGAAGCGCTACAGGTGCATTAAAACCAAAACAAACAGGCTAAAGAACAGCTTCTTCCCCAGGGCCATAACCATCCTGAACGGACTGCCCCATTGTCCCTCATAACTGCCTTCTCTTCGGTGCAATAACCCATTCCACCAACCACCCTGTTTTTGTTTTTTGTTTTTTTTCATGTATATATTCATTTCACACCATATTCATTGCACTTCTACATTTTTTATATTTTTATATATTTGCACATTGTTTTTCTAGCATGCACACATTGCACTGTATGGAATGGCCTCAATCTCGTTACCTTGCGTAATGACAATAAAGCTGATTCTGATTCTGATTCTGATTTCAACATCTACGCTCCATAATATCATCAAAAGGTTCAGAGAATGTGGAGAAATCACTCCACGTAAGCGGCATGGCCGGAAACCAACATTGAATGAGCGTGACCTTCCATCCCTCAGACGGCACTGTATCAAAAACCCACATCAATCTCTAAAGGATATCACCACATGGGCTCAGGAACACTTCAGAAAACCACTGTCACTAAATTAGGGCTGCAACAACTAATCGATTAAATAGATTAAAATCGATTATAAAAATAGTTGCCGATTAATTTAGTCATCGATTCGTTGGATCTATGCTATGCGCATGCGCAGAGGCTTTTTTTTTTTATTATTATTTAAAAAAATATATATATGTAAATATATATTTTTTAAATAAACCTTTATTAAAAAAATAAAAATAAACCTTTATTTATAAACTGCAACATTTACAAACAACTGAGAAACAATAATCAAAATAAGTATGGTGCTAGTATGCTGTTTTTTTCCAATAAAATACTGGATAGGATAGAAATGTAGTTTGTCTCTTTTATCCGATTATTAATCGATCAATCGAAGTAATAATCGACAGATTAATCGATTATCACATTAATCGTTAGTTGCAGCCCTACACTAAATACAGTTGGTCGCTACATCTGTAAGTGCAAGATAAAGCTCTACTATGCAAAGCGAAAGCCATTTATCAACAACACCCAGAAACGCCGCCGGCTTCTCTGGGCCCGAGATCATCTAAGATGGACTCATGCAAAGTGGAAAAGTGTTCTGTGGTCTGACCAGTCCACATTTCAAATTGTTTTTGGAAATATTTGACATCGTGTCATCCGGACCAAAGGGGAAGCGAACCATCCAGACTGTTATCCACGCAAAGTTCAAAAGGCAGCATCTGTGATGGTATGGGGGTGTATTAGTGCCCAAGGCATGGGTAACTTACACATCTGGGAAGGCACCATTAATGCTGAAAGGTACATACAGCTTTTGGAACAACATATGCTGCCATCTAAGCGCCGTCTTTTCCATGGACGCCCCTGCTTATTTCAGCAAGACAATGCCAAGCCACATTCAGCACGTGTTACAACAGTGTGGCTTCGTAAAAAAAGAGTGCGGGTACTTTCCCGGTCCGCCTGCAGTCCAGACCTGTCTCCCATCGAAAATGTGTGGCGCATTATGAAGCGTAAAATACGACAGCGGAGACCCCGGACTGTTGAACGACTGAAGCTCTACATAAAACAAGAATGGGAAAGAATTCCACTTTCAAAGCTTGAACAATTAGTTTCCTCAGTTCCCAATCGTTTATTGAGTGTTGTTAAAAGAAAAGGTGATGTAACACAGTGGTGAACATGCCCTTTCCCAACTACTTTGGCACGTGTTGCAGCCATGAAAGTTTTTAGACTCGTGTAAAAATGAGCTAGACCTACAATGTAGTATTAAATGTTTGTGGACATGATGCTCTGACACGTATTCATGTGATGTGGTGGCATGTTTGACTTGTGACTTAACATCCTTTTTGTGCAGGTTCTCATCAACACTTGACTAAATATTGCCATTGTAATGCATAACCACACACGGTGTAATGGTATGACATCATCCACAGAATAGTTGACTAAATATTGCCATTGTAGTGAATAACCACACAGGGTGTAATGGTATGACATCATCCACAGAACATGCACACCCCAAGAGAGATGTGATCTCCTGACTGTGAGGCCAACATGCTAACCATCTCATTGAAGTGATGTAGTTTTCCTAACATGGTCCCCAGGCCACACTGTGGACAATGTCTCTGTCACCATTGTGCATGATAGCTGGCGGTGTGACCCCAAAATGCAGAGAGGACAGGCAAAGTGCAGAAAATAAGGTCTTTGTTTTGCAAGGAAGGTGACACTGACAAATAAACCCTCTTGTTCATTGATGTGGGACAGGTGTGCCACCTAATCACTAATCAGGAGCAGGTGAGGAGAAGCAGCTCTGAAGCCGGAGGTAAAGTTTCTGAGAAAGAGAGCAGACAGGAAGTGGAATGAAAAATAATGGAAAAAAACAGAGCATCAATAAACTTATTAAGTATTCACAGCTTTGTTTTAATGTTGTAGCCTAATTCCAGGATGGAATACCTTCATTTTTCTCCTCAAAATTCTACACACAATACCCCATTATGACAATGCCAAAACATTGTTTTACATTTTTTTGCAAACATATTAGAAATAAAAGACTAATAAGTCACACGTGCATAAGTATTCACAGCCTTTGCCACCAAGTGCAAAAGTGAGTTCAGGTGCATCCTGGTCCAACTGATCATCCTTGAGATGTTCCTACAGCTTCCACCTGTGGCAAATTCAGTTGGTTGGCCATGATGTGGACAGGTCTACATATAAGGTCCACCACACTTGACAAGAAGCAAGTGTTTGTAGATCTCTGAGACAGGACACATCTGCTTGTAGATCTCTGAGACAGGACACATTTGGTTGTAGATCTCTGAGACAGGACACATCTGGTTGTAGATCTCTGAGACAGGACACATCTGGTTGTAGATCTCTGAGACAGGACACATCTGCTTGTAGATCTCTGAGACAGGACACATCTGCTTGTAGATCTCTGAGACAGGACACATCTGGTTGTAGATCTCTGAGACAGAACACATCTGGTTGTAGATCTCTGAGACAGGACACATCTGCTTGTAGATCTCTGAGACAGGACACATCTGGTTGTAGATCTCTGAGACAGGACACATCTGGTTGTAGATCTCTGAGACAGGACACATCTGGTTGTAGATCTCTGAGACAGGACACATCTGGTTGTAGATCTCTGAGACAGAACACATCTGGTTGTAGATCTCTGAGACAGGACACATCTGGTTGTAGATCTCTGAGACAGGACACATCTGCTTGTAGATCTCTGAGACAGGACACATCTGGTTGTAGATCTCTGAGACAGGACACATCTGCTTGTAGATCTCTGAGACAGGACACATCTGGTTGTAGATCTCTGAGACAGGACACATCTGGTTGTAGATCTCTGAGACAGGACACATCTGGTTGTAGATCTCTGAGACAGAACACATCTGGTTGTAGATCTCTGAGACAGAACACATCTGGTTGTAGATCTCTGAGACAGGACACATCTGGTTGTAGATCTCTGAGACAGGACACATCTGCTTGTAGATCTCTGAGACAGGACACATCTGCTTGTAGATCTCTGAGACAGGACATATCTGGTTGTAGATCTCTGAGACAGGACACATCTGGGGAAGGTACAGAAACATCTCTGTTGCCTTCATGGTCTCAATGAGCAGAATGGTCTCCATCATCCATAAACTGAAGACGTTTGGAACCACCAGGACTCTTCTTAGAGCTGGGGGAGAAGGGCCCTTGTCAGGGAGGTGACCAAGACCATGGTCACTTTGTTAGAGTTACAGCATTCCTCTGTGGGGACAGGAGAAGCTTCTAGAAAGACAACCATCTCTGCAGCAATCCACCAATCAGGCCTGTATGGTAGAGTGGCCAGACTGAAGACATTTCTTAGTACAAAGTTTGCCAAAATGCACCTGAAAGACTCTCAGACCTTGAGAAACTAAATTCTCTGGTCTGGTGAGACAAAGATTGAAGTCTTTGGTGTGAATGCCAGGCCTCATGTTTGGAGGAAACAAGGGACCGCTCATGCATGGTGGTGGCAGAATCATCACGCATTGTGGTGGCAGCATCATGCATGGTGGTGGCAGCCTCATGCATGGTGATGGCAGCATCATGCACGGTGGTGGCAGCATCATGCATGGTGGTGGCAGCATCACGCACGGTGGTGGCAGCGTCATGCATGGTGGTGGCAGCGTCATGCATGGTGGTGGCAGCGTCATGCATGGTGGTGGCAGCGTCATGCATGGTGGTGGCAGTGTCATGCATGGTGGTGGCAGCATCATGCATGGTGGTGGCAGCGTCATCCATGGTGGTGGCAGTGTCATGCATGGTGGTGGCAGCATCATGCATGGTGGTGGCAGCGTCATGCATGGTGGTGGCAGCGTCATGCATGGTGGTGGCAGTGTCATGCATGGTGGTGGCAGCATCATGCACGGTGGTGGCAGCGTCATGCATGGTGGTGGCAGCGTCATGCATGGTGGTGGCAGCGTCATGCAAGGTGGTGGCAGCGTCATGCATGGTGGTGGCAGCATCACGCACGGTGGTGGCAGCGTCATGCATGGTGGTGGCAGCGTCATGCACGGTGGTGGCAGCGTCATGCATGGTGGTGGCAGTGTCATGCAAGGTGGTGGCAGCGTCATGCATGGTGGTGGCAGCATCACGCACGGTGGTGGCAGCGTCATGCATGGTGGTGGCAGCGTCATGCACGGTGGTGGCAGCGTCATGCATGGTGGTGGCAGTGTCATGCATGGTGATGGCAGCATCATGCACGGTGGTGGCAGCATCATGCATGGTGGTGGCAGCATCACGCACGGTGGTGGCAGCGTCATGCATGGTGGTGGCAGCGTCATGCATGGTGGTGGCAGCGTCATGCATGGTGGTGGCAGCGTCATGCATGGTGGTGGCAGTGTCATGCATGGTGGTGGCAGCATCATGCATGGTGGTGGCAGCGTCATCCATGGTGGTGGCAGTGTCATGCATGGTGGTGGCAGCATCATGCATGGTGGTGGCAGCGTCATGCATGGTGGTGGCAGCGTCATGCATGGTGGTGGCAGTGTCATGCATGGTGGTGGCAGCATCATGCACGGTGGTGGCAGCGTCATGCATGGTGGTGGCAGCGTCATGCATGGTGGTGGCAGCGTCATGCAAGGTGGTGGCAGCGTCATGCATGGTGGTGGCAGCATCACGCACGGTGGTGGCAGCGTCATGCATGGTGGTGGCAGCGTCATGCACGGTGGTGGCAGCGTCATGCATGGTGGTGGCAGCGTCATGCATGGTGGTGGCAGCGTCATGCATGGTGGTGGCAGTGTCATGCATGGTGGTGGCAGCGTCATGCATGGTGGTGGCAGTGTCATGCATGGTGGTGGCAGCGTCATGCATGGTGGTGGCAGCATCATGCATGGTGGTGGCAGCGTCATGCATGGTGGTGGCAGCGTCATGCATGGTGGTGGCAGCATCATGCATGGTGGTGGCAGCGTCATGCATGGTGGTGGCAGCGTCATGCATGGTGGTGGCAGCGTCATGCATGGTGGTGGCAGCGTCATGCATGGTGGTGGCAGCATCATGCATGGTGGTGGCAGCGTAATGCATGGTGGTGGCAGTGTCATGCATGGTGGTGGCAGCATCATGCATGGTGGTGGCAGCGTCATGCATGGTGGTGGCAGTGTCATGCATGGTGGTGGCAGCATCATGCATGGTGGTGGCAGCGTCATGCATGGTGGTGGCAGCGTCATGCATGGTGGTGGCAGCGTCATGCATGGTGGTGGCAGCATCATGCTGTGGGGATGTTTTTCAGCTGCAGGAACTGGGAGACTAGTCAGGGTAGAGGGAAACATGAATGCAGCAAGGTACAGAGACATCCCATCCTTCACTCAGTGTGGCTTGTGCAGCCCTTTGACACACTTGTGATTAAGGGCTATATAAATAAACTCATTGATTGATTGACCTCTGGACCAAACAAAGACATGTTGCAAACAAAAAAACGTTTTTTTTAATCTTACAAAGTGTTGATGAGAATCCATCTCACCATGACAGCAATGCAAATGTATATATGAAACATAAATACAAATGTATATATGAAATATAAATATACATGTATATATGAAATATCAATGCAAACGTATATATGAACTATAAATACAAATGCATATATATGTGAGCAACAGTCTAACTCTTGTCTGTCTTCTCTCCCGTCTGTCTTCTTCTCTCTTCCAGCTAAAAGCAAAGGTACTTTTTCCACATCTTTCCTTTTCCAACTTTATGAAAAGCGGCGCCTCCTCTGTGAGTGAGTGAATGAATGAATGAGTGAGTGAGTGAGTGAGTGAGTGAGTGAGTGAGTGAGTGAGTGAGTGAGTGAGTGAATGAGTGAGTGAGAGCAACAACATATGTACTGCAACACCCTTCATGTGTGCTCCCACTTGACCATTGGGTTAGTCGTTAGTTAGTAAATTAGTCATTGGGTTAGTTGGTAGTTAGTGAGTTAGTCTTTGGGTTAGTGGCTAGTTAGTGAGTTAGTCATTGGGTTAGTCATTAGTTGGTTAGTTCGTCGTTGGGTTAGTGGTTAGTTGGTGAGTTAGTCATTGGGTTAGTCCTCAAGTCACTTTCCACTTGATTGCTGAGCTGCTAATTGGCTTGAGGGCGGCGTGAAGTTTCCAGAGTTGCTGAAAGATGTTCTAGAAGAACTCATTCCTGACCTCCATCATGTTTACCATAAAGTTCACTGCTGACACGTCCTCTGCTCACAGCTAATCTACTAAATCCTATCCAGTCTCAAGTGTGATCAAAACAAACATAACTATGTGTTCTGTGCTGATAACACAAGTGTTCATTGCCAGGTCCTTAAAGAGGACATGGCTTCCATCCATCACTTTTACTCAGCAAATACTTTTTGTTTTTGGCCGCAAACACAACAAAAACATGAGTAAAAAACATCAATCTAGCAAAAGTGGTCATTTAGTGCCGTGAAAACTTGGCCAGTTTGTCATATCAGCCAGCGATGTGTTTAGGGCCACACAAAAAGTGGGACAAGTCCAACACTGCACATGAAGTGTAAATGCCAGACTCCTCAATCACACGTGTGCTTATTCTACTATCATTTATGTTCATTTATAGATATTCATCATGAAATGATGTTACTCCATGACAGAAATGCTCATAAAAAGTGATATTTTACTGACATAAAAGTTACATACACTTTATCCCTTGCTTACATTTCATTGTGCAACATGAGAATGTTTCAGGGGAATTCAATGAGCTCTCTGAAAGGGCTACAAATTATTTCCAAAGTAGGACCCCCACCCAGACTGGACTAAACAAGTCAAAGTCAGCTTTATTGTCCATTCTTCACATGTACAAGACATAGAAGGAATGTTTTCAGCCCAGTCCCACTCAAGAGCAGACATGCTTTACAGGGCACACCTTAAAAAGGTGGGAGACAGGTAACCATTGGAGGGGTGAGTAAAAAAACATATTCAGTCTATGGCTGGACTCCTGGGGAGGGGGTCCAGATTGAAGGCAGAAAAAAAAAAACACCTCAATAACAGGACAAGACAAGACAGCAAGAAGGGAGAGACAGAGAGGGAGGGGAAATGCCACCGCCTCCACCAAGTGCCAAGCCAGAAAAAAACAACAACCATACAAAGATTAGAACCGTGCCAAATATATGACACTGTATGTATGAAAGGTGGCTTGTTTGGTGCAGCTGTGAGTTAGGGCTGGTCATCACTGGATCACTGTGAGTTAGGGCTGGTCTGGGTGGTCATCACTGGATCACTGTGAGTTAGGGTGGTCATCACTGGATCACTGTGAGTCAGGGTGGTCATCACTGGATCACTGTGAGTCAGGGTGGTCATCACTGGATCACTGTGAGTTAGGGCTGGTCTGGGTGGTCATCACTGGATCACTGTGAGTCAGGGTGGTCATCACTGGATCACTGTGAGTTAGGGCTGGTCTGGGTGGTCATCACTGGATCACTGTGAGTTAGGGCTGGTCAGGGTGGTCATCACTGGATCACTGTGAGTCAGGGTGGTCATCACTGGATCACTGTGAGTTAGGGCTGGTCAGGGTGGTCATCACTGGATCACTGTGAGTTAGGGCTGGTCAGGGTTTTCATCACTGGATCACTGTGAGTTAGGGCTGGTCTGGGTGGTCATCACTGGATCACTGTGAGTTAGGGTGGTCATCACTGGATCACTGTGAGTCAGGGTGGTCATCACTGGATCACTGTGAGTCAGGGTGGTCATCACTGGATCACTGTGAGTTAGGGCTGGTCTGGGTGGTCATCACTGGATCACTGTGAGTCAGGGTGGTCATCACTGGATCACTGTGAGTTAGGGCTGGTCTGGGTGGTCATCACTGGATCACTGTGAGTTAGGGCTGGTCAGGGTGGTCATCACTGGATCACTGTGAGTCAGGGTGGTCATCACTGGATCACTGTGAGTTAGGGCTGGTCAGGGTGGTCATCACTGGATCACTGTGAGTCAGGGTGGTCATCACTGGATCACTGTGAGTTAGGGCTGGTCTGGGTGGTCATCACTGGATCACTGTGAGTCAGGGTGATCATCACTGGATCACTGTGAGTTAGGGCTGGTCAGGGTGGTCATCACTGGATCACTGTGAGTCAGGGTGATCATCACTGGATCACTGTGAGTTAGGGCTGGTCAGGGTGGTCATCACTGGATCACTGTGAGTTAGGGCTGGTCTGGGTGGTCATCACTGGATCACTGTGAGTCAGGGTGATCATCACTGGATCACTGTGAGTTAGGGCTGGTCAGGGTGGTCATCACTGGATCACTGTGAGTCAGGGTGATCATCACTGGATCACTGTGAGTTAGGGCTGGTCAGGGTGGTCATCACTGGATCACTGTGAGTCAGGGTGATCATCACTGGATCACTGTGAGTTAAGGCTGGTCAGGGTGGTCATCACTGGATCACTGTGAGTCAGGGTGATCATCACTGGATCACTGTGAGTTAGGGCTGGTCAGGGTGGTCATCACTGGATCACTGTGAGTTAGGGCTGGTCTGGGTGGTCATCACTGGATCACTGTGAGTCAGGGTGATCATCACTGGATCACTGTGAGTTAGGGCTGGTCAGGGTGGTCATCACTGGATCACTGTGAGTCAGGGTGATCATCACTGGATCTCTGTGAGTTAGGGCTGGTCAGGGTGGTCATCACTGGATCACTGTGAGTCAGGGTGGTCATCACTGGATCACTGTGACTTAGGGCTGGTCAGGGTGGTCATCACTGGATCACTGTGAGTTAGGGCTGGTCAGGGTGGTCATCACTGGATCACTGTGAGTCAGGGCTGGTCAGGGTGGTCATCACTGGATCACTGTGAGTTAGGGCTGGTCAGGGTGGTCATCACTGGATCACTGTGAGTTAGGGCTGGTCAGGGTGGTCATCACTGGATCACTGTGAGTTATCACTGGATCACTGTGAGTTATCAGAATCAGAATCAGAATCAGAATCAGCTTTATTGTCATTACGCAAGGTAACGAGATTGAGGCCATTCCATACAGTGCGATGTGTGCATGCTAGAAAAACAATGTGCAAATATATAAAAATATAAAAAATGTAGAAGTGCAATGAATATGGTGTGAAATGAATATATACATGAAAAAAAAAAACCAAAAAACAGGGTGGTTGGTGGAATGGGTTATTGCACCGAAAAGAAGGCAGTTATGAGGGACAATGGGGCAGTCCGTTTAGGATGGTTATGGCCCTGGGGAAGAAGCTGGATCACTGTGAGTTAGGGCTGGTCAGGGTGGTCATCACTGGATCACTGCTAACAAACTTCTTTCTGAGACAATCTGGGATCAGTAAATAACCACAGACATTTTACAGTTAACGTTAAAAACAGAAAAGGATCATTTTGCAGAATCATTGTTGGTGATGTTGTCCATAATGAACCAAAAGACCATTTTGTCTTCATCTACAAGATCTTGGTATCCAACAAAAATTATATTTACTGTATTTTGATATTAGAAGTGAGCAAGTGTTACTGAAGAATGAATACGTTAGAAGAGCTACATTTCAGCTAGTCTTCTGTTTACTAAGATTGTTAGTGTTCAGTTGACATGTTAGGTGCGGTGGAACCTCCGTTCATTGGTTCTTCAACATGGTTCGTGACATGTTAGGTGTGGTGGAACCTCCGTTCATTGGTTCTTCAACATGGTTTGTGACATGTTAGGTGTGGTGGAACCTCCGTTCATTGGTTCTTCAACATGGTTTGTGACATGTTAGGTGCGGTGGAACCTCCGTTCATTGGTTCTTCAACATGGTTCGTGATATGTTAGGTGCGGTGGAACCTGCGTTCATTGGTTCTTCAACATGGTTCGTGACATGTTAGGTGTGGTGGAACCTCCGTTCATTGGTTCTTCAACATGGTTCGTGACATGTTAGGTGTGGTGGAACCTCCGTTCATTGGTTCTTCAACATGGTTTGTGACATGTTAGGTGTGGTGGAACCTCCGTTCATTGGTTCTTCAACATGGTTCGTGACATGTTAGGTGTGGTGGAACCTCCGTTCATTGGTTCTTCAACATGGTTTGTGACATGTTAGGTGTGGTGGAACCTCCGTTCATTGGTTCTACAACATGGTTCGTGACATGTTAGGTGTGGTGGAACCTGCGTTCATTGGTTCTTCAACATGGTTTGTGACATGTTAGGTGCGGTGGAACCTCCGTTCATTGGTTCTTCAGCATGGTTCGTGACATGTTAGGTGTGGTGGAACCTCCGTTCATTGGTTCTTCAACATGGTTTGTGACATGTTAGGTGTGGTGGAACCTCCGTTCATTGGTTCTTCAACATGGTTTGTGATATGTTAGGTGTGGTGGAACCTGCGTTCATTGGTTCTTCAACATGGTTCGTGACATGTTAGGTGTGGTGGAACCTCCGTTCATTGGTTCTTCAACATGGTTCGTGACATGTTAGGTGTGGTGGAACCTCCGTTCATTGGTTCTTCAACATGGTTCGTGACATGTTAGGTGTGGTGGAACCTCCGTTCATTGGTTCTTCAACATGGTTCGTGACATGTTAGGTGTGGTGGAACCTCCGTTCATTGGTTCTTCAACATGGTTCGTGACATGTTAGGTGTGGTGGAACCTGCGTTCATTGGTTCTTCAACATGGTTTGTGACATGTTAGGTGTGGTGGAACCTCCGTTCATTGGTTCTTCAACATGGTTTGTGACATGTTAGGTGTGGTGGAACCTCCGTTCATTGGTTCTTCAACATGGTTCGTGACATGTTAGGTGTGGTGGAACCTCCGTTCATTGGTTCTTCAACATGGTTCGTGACATGTTAGGTGTGGTGGAACCTCCGTTCATTGGTTCTTCAACATGGTTCGTGACATGTTAGGTGCGGTGGAACCTCCGTTCATTGGTTCTTCAACATGGTTCGTGACATGTTAGGTACGGTGGAACCTCCGTTCATTGGTTCTTCAACATGGTTTGTGACATGTTAGGTGAGGTGGAACCTCCGTTCATTGGTTCTTCAACATAGTTTGTGACATGTTAGGTGTGGTGGAACCTCCGTTCATTGGTTCTTCAACATGACATTGAAAATGTGTGAAGGCTAAAATATGAGAAGGGAGACTGTTGAACAACTTAAGTTGTACATCAAGCAAGAATGGGAAATAGTTCCACTTCAAAAATGTGTCTCCTCAGTTCCCAAACCTTTACTGAGTGTTGTTAAAAGGAAAGGCCATGTAACACAATGGTAAAAATGCCTTTTTTGCAATGTGTTGCTGCCATTACATTCTAACTTCATGATTATTTGCAAAAAAGAAGAAAGTTTGTCAGTGTGAACATGAAATATCTTGTCTTTGCAGTCTATTTAATTGAATATAAGTTGAAAAGGATTTGTTGTATTCTCTTTTTATTTAACATTTACACAACCTGACTGCTCTTCTACCAGCCATGTGACAAGTGAAGTGTGTGCTACCATGCCAGGTCCTCTGCTACCATCTGCTCACACAAACAACGCCCACGTCTGGGGGGGGGGGGGGGGCACACACACACACCCAAAACACCAACTGTTATGTAACAAACATATCAACCTTTCATATCAGCTCTTTCTGCTATGACAGACTTTTTCTTCACACACCCTAATGCATCAATAGGTCTGCTCACTAATGCATCAACAGGTCTGCTCACTAATGCATCAATAGGTCTGCTCACTAATACATCAATAGGTCTGCTCACTAATGCATCAATAGGTCTGCTCACTAATGCATCAACAGGTCTGCTCACTAATGCATTAATAGGTCTGTTCACTAAGAAGGATATATATTTGATATCACACGCCCCGTGTCACAGCACAGCCATATTGTGGGCTGCTCTGAGCTGTCAGGGATCCGCTGCCAAAAAACAGCAACAGTGGTTAGGGTTAGGGTTAGGGTTGGGGTTAGGGTTAGGGTTAGGGTTGGGGTTAGGGTTAGGGATAGGGTTAGAGTTAGGGTTAGGGTTAGGGTTAGAGTTAGGGTTAATGCTAGCAATGCTAGTGTCATTACATTACAAATACGCATGTAACACTCTATAAGACTAATTGCTGGGTAATTCAGTGAGTTTTTGGTCAATAAAAGAGTAAGTATAATTATGGGCCTGCTTCAATGCATTATTATTATTATTGCTCATACTTCAAACTTGATTATGCTTATAGTTTCAACACTTTCTCTTACCGCCACTACGAGACCAACCCCCACATATGTTATACCGTCGGAAAAGTCTCGCTCGCGCCGATGGCGGAAATCTACTTTGGGAACATTTCGTGTTACCATAGCAACGCTATTCATGAAAAAACAAAACAAATGGGCTAATTGAACATTTTGTCTAATACAAGACGAACTGGCCAATGAACCCCCACACATGTTATACCCTTAAAAGGGTCTCCTTCGCGCCGATGGACGTATTTTAAGTTGGGAACATTTTTTGTTACCATGGCGACGCTATTCATTAAAAACAAAAAAATAGGCCAATTGAATAGGTACGGACATTTTGTCTAATACGAGACCAACCGGCCAATGAACCCCCACACATGTTATACACTTGGAAAGGTCTCCTTCGCACCGATGGATGTATTTTAAGTTGGGAACATTTCCTGTTACCATGGCGACGCTATTCACAATTTTTTTTAAAAGGCGCCAATTTTATAGCAAAAATGGGCCAATTGAAAAGGTACGCCCATTTTGTCTAATACAAGATGAAGCAGCTAACAGACCCCCACATATGTTATACCGTCGGAAAGGTCTCATTTGCGCCCAGAGTAGTATCTTAAATTGGGAACATTTCCTGTTACCATGGCGACGCTATTCACAATTTTTTTTAAAAGGCGCCAATTTTATAGCAAAAATGGGCCAATTGAAAAGGTACGCCCATTTTGTCTAATACAAGATGAAGCAGCTAACAGACCCCCACATATGTTATACCGTCGGAAAGGTCTCATTTGCGCCCAGAGTAGTATCTTAAATTGGGAACATTTCAAGTTACCATGGCGACGCTGTTCAAGAATAAACAAAAAAGTGGGCCAATTGAATGGGAACATGCTCCTGTAATGGAGAATATTTCTAGTATTTGTTTGGGATGAAAGTTGACTATTCATCAGTCACTGATGGATGAAGTTAATTATGCCAATTAGATCTTGTGAGGTCCAAGCAACTGAGAACAATCCAGAAGGTTGTTTAGTTGCCCTGCAGCAAACACGTCTGCACTGAGAACAATCCAGAAGGTTGTTGAGGCCCCAATAGTCCAATTGCCCCCAAGCTAACACGTCTGAACGCTCCCCAGACGCCGTTTGAGGGAAGAGGTTGTGGTGTTTGAGAGAAGAGGTTGTGGCTGGAGGGCAGAAAACATGCTGCTGGTGTGGGAGAACATTCTAGACCATTTCCTCCTGACACACAAGAATTATGGCTGCTTATCATAATCATCATTTCATCCTCCCCCTATTGATTAGTGCCCAGGGCAGTGTGTGTTCACTAAGTGTATACCATATCAATAAGTGTATAGCATATCAATAAGTGTATAGCATATCAATAAGTGTATATCATATAAATAAGTGTATATAATATTCCACATGATGATTATTGCTATTACTGTTGCAAGATGGCCTCCTTTGTCTTCTTTGAGTTGCTGTCATCTCCAGTTGGAGAAGTAAAAGTCTTGTTTGAAGTGTGCAGTGTGTGTGTGTGTGTGTGTGTGTGTGTGTGTGTGTGTGTGTGTGTGTGTGTGTGTGTGTGTGTGTGTGTGTGTGTGTGTGCTTCTACCAGCTTTCTATCTTTAGCCTTGCAATTTCTCCCGCTGACAAAGTGTTTCAATTGGCTTTTAAGGGCCTCTGGACTCAGTCCTTGTCATGCTTTTAACATTTCCACTCATATTAGTCTTCAAGGAAAAACACTTGCAAAATGAAAAGGCTCCCGTAGTGTTTTTGTTCAGTACCTTTTGTTGAATGTACTATATTTCCTGGACTGTTGAACACACCTGGATATAAGCCACACCCACTACATATAAGTGGCAGATATATTTCCTGGACTGTTGAACACACCTGGATATAAGCCACACCCACTACATATAAGTGGCAGATATATTTCCTGGACTGTTGAACACACCTGGATATAAGCCACACCCACTACAAATAAGTGGCAGATATATACGTTGTGAAATGAGTTGTTTTACACATTAATATTCTGTAAATGGTTATTTACATACCTTAATTGTTGGTGTCTGTAACAGGGCAGTAAAAGGGCTGATCAAACAAAACAGAAGTCATGGTCAAGGAGCCACTAGCTGCGCAAGCTAGCTCTCCAATCAGCTAAACGGACTCAATAAATCCACGCTGACGTTTTGCTGAATTTACTGAGGAATTTGTGAAAGTGAAACAATACAAAAATAATGTCATTTTAAGTTGATCATACTAACACATCTGTTTTAGCACATTAGCTCATGCTAACCACGCCAACATTGTGTGCCAGTTCTATAATGAACTACCTTCCTCCATTAAATCTCTGCATGAGTACATGAGAAGAAGATGAAGTATATCTCTGCATGTGAAGATGAGGTCTATCTCTGCATGAGAAGATGAGGTCTATCTCTGCATGAGAAGATGAGGTCTATCTCTGCATGAGTACATGAGAAGAAGATGAGGTCTATCTCTGCATGAGTACATGAGAAGAAGATGAGGTCTATCTCTGCATGAGTACATGAGAAGAAGATGAGGTCTATCTCTGCATGAGTACATGAGAAGAAGATGAGGTCTATCTCTGCATGAGTACATGAGAAGATGAGGACTATCCCTGCATGAGAAGATGAGGTCTATCTGTGCATGAGAAGATGAGGTCTATCCCTGCATGAGAAGATGAGGTCTATCTCTGCATGAGAAGATGAGGTCTATCTCTGCATGAGTACATGAGAAGAAGATGAGGACTATCCCTGCATGAGAAGATGAGGTGTATCTGTGCATGAGAAGATGAGGTCTATCTCTGCATGAGTACATGAGAAGAAGATGAGGACTATCCCTGCATGAGAAGATGAGGTGTATCTGTGCATGAGAAGATGAGGTCTATCTCTGCATGAGAAGATGAGGTCTATCTCTGCATGAGAAGATGAGGTCTATCTCTGCATGAGAAGATGAGGTCTATCTCTGCATGAGAAGATGAGAAGATGAGGTGTATCTGTGCATGAGAAGATGAGGTGTATCTGTGCAGGCCAGGTGGTCACGTGATGAATCTGAGGCCTTATCTCTTCCTCTGCAGACTCCGTCCCTCCTCCTCCCCTCCCATTATTTCCCTTTGTCTGCCCCCCGCCTGCCATCTTGATTTATTCACATGCAAACCTTTCAACGTTGGATGACTAAATAGCAGCAAAACTTCCATTCTTCTGCAATGTGACATAAACACGTGTGGTTGTCATGGTGACACTTTGGCAAATAGACTTTTTCCTGGGGGGGGGGAGGGGTTTGTCTGCAGGGGGCGGGGCTGCTAGGGTGTGTTACGCCACGCACCATCACACCCTGGCAGAAGCCATCTACACACACACACACACACACACACACACACACACACACACACACACACACACACACACACACACACACACACACACACACTGATGTTGTTCATCAGATTATTACTCATCTACTTGTATTGATGTTGTTCATCAGATTATTACTCATCTACTTGTATTGATGTTGTTCATCAGTCCTTCTATTCAAATGAAAAGATCATGATATTGTGTGCTATGTTATGAAATATAAATACTGTAAGTCAGATATGATAAGTTTATATTTCTTTTTGCTCCTTTTTATTTATGATTTATTTTAATGTGTTGTGGATTTTCTTTTGCTTTGACCTTGAATGAATGAAATCATGGAAACAGAAATGTTCCATTTAGGTTAGTAATGTAGTCTACTTATTTACATTTCTCTTTATTCATGATAAAATAGTTTCTATTTAGTCACTGCATTCATGGTTTATTCCTTCCCACTTTATTTGTCTCTCCTTTATTGGCTTCCATACCTGAAAAGAAAATATGATGTTAGTGAGAGTTTGTTTCACCTCATTTCTCCTTCAGAAGTTCTATCAGCATTTATTTCATGTTTTTCTTGAAACAAATCATCTTTTATATTCATTCATCTCATTATTGTTTCAATGAATTGTACATCCATTAATGTATATATATATATATATATATATATATATATATATATATATATATATATATATATATATATATATATATATATATATATATATATATATATATACATATATATATATATATATATGCACATACATTATGTAAATATATGTATACAGTATATGTTAATATTCAATGTATATGTATACACATATATATTAATATATACACATTATGATGTATTGATATAAATAAAGAAAGGGAAGGTGTGTATATGATGGTGATATGTACATATAAATAAAGAAGTGTGTATATGATGGTGATATGTACATATAAATAAAGAAGTGTGTATATGATGGTGATATGTACATAAAAATAAAGAAGTGTGTATATGATGGTGATATGTACATATAAATAAAGAAGTGTGTATATGATGGTGATATGTACATATAAATAAAGAAGTGTGTATATGATGGTGATATGTACATATAAATAAAGAAGTGTGTATATGATGGTGATATGTACATATAAATAGAGAAGTGTGTATGTGATGTTAGATGTTGAGGCCTAAGCCTGATGGCTTGTGACGGGAGAAGAAGGGGGGTCAGATAGACGGAGGCAATTATTAGCATCCTTGTGGGGCCTTTGTGTGGCCCCCATGAGAGAGAAGAGGTTAATGCCACTTAGCCTCAGGAGAGCCACATTGTATATGTGATGTGTCTGCATGATAGACCTCCTGCTGGGAGACTAAATCACTTACTATTTGTCTCAACCTCACTCTTGCTGCGTGCTTACACAGCCTTTCTTTGCTTTATTACACTATTCTTATGTTTCTTATGCTTCTTATATTCTTATCATTCTTATGTTACACAGCCTTTGTTTGCTTTCTTACACGTGTTATATTCTTATGTTTCTTATGTTCTTATCATTCTTATATTCTTATAATTCTTATATTCTTATGTTTCTTATATTCTTATAATTCTTATGTTACACAACCATTGTTAGCTTTCTTATATTCTTAGACTTGTTTTATTCTTATGTTTCTTATATTTTTATGCTTGTTATATTGTTATATTTGTCATGTTACACAACCATTGTAATGTTTGTTATGTTACACAGTTATTGTTTGTTATGTTACACAACCATTGTTATGTTTGTTATGTTACACAGTTATTGTTATTATGTTACACAACCATTGTAATGTTTGTTATGTTACACAGTTATTGTTATTATGTTACACAACCATTGTTATGTTTGTTATGTTACACAGTTATTGTTATTATGTTACACAACCATTGTAATGTTTGTTATGTTACACAGTTATTTTATTATGTTACACAACCATTGTGATGTTTGTTATGTTACACAGTTATTGTTATTATGTTACACAACCATTGTGATGTTTGTTATGTTACACAGTTATTGTTATTATGTTACACAACCATTGTAATGTTTGTTATGTTACACAGTTATTGTTATTATGTTACACAACCATTGTTATGTTTGTTATGTTACACAGTTATTGTTATTATGTTACACAACCATTGTAATGTTTGTTATGTTACACAGTTATTGTTATTATGTTACACAACCATTGTTATGTTTGTTATGTTACACAGTTATTGTTATTATGTTACACAACCATTGTGATGTTTGTTATGTTACACAGTTATTGTTTGTTATGTTACACAACCATTGTTATGTTTGTTATGTTACACAGTTATTGTTATTATGTTACACAACCATTGTAATGTTTGTTATGTTACACAGTTATTGTTATTATGTTACACAACCATTGTTATGTTTGTTATGTTACACAGTTATTGTTATTATGTTACACAACCATTGTAATGTTTGTTATGTTACACAGTTATTTTATTATGTTACACAACCATTGTGATGTTTGTTATGTTACACAGTTATTGTTATTATGTTACACAACCATTGTGATGTTTGTTATGTTACACAGTTATTGTTATTATGTTACACAACCATTGTGATGTTTGTTATGTTACACAGTTATTGTTATTATGTTACACAACCATTATTATGTTTGTTATGTTACACAGTTATTGTTATTATGTTACACAACCATTGTGATGTTTGTTATGTTACACAGTTATTGTTATTATGTTACACAACCATTATTATGTTTGTTATGTTACACAGTTATTGTTATTATGTTACACAACCATTGTTATGTTTGTTATGTTACACAGTTATTGTTATTATGTTACACAACCATTGTAATGTTTGTTATGTTACACAGTTATTGTTATTATGTTACACAACCATTGTAATGTTTGTTATGTTACACAGTTATTGTTATTATGTTACACAACCATTGTAATGTTTGTTATGTTACACAGTTATTGTTATTATGTTACACAACCATTGTAATGTTTGTTATGTTACACAGTTATTGTTATTATGTTACACAACCATTGTAATGTTTGTTATGTTACACAGTTATTGTTATTATGTTACACAACCATTGTAATGTTTGTTATGTTACACAGTTATTGTTATGTTTGTTATGTTACACAGTTATTGTTATTATGTTACACAACCATTGTTATGTTTGTTATGTTACACAGTTATTGTTATTATGTTACACAACCATTGTAATGTTTGTTATGTTACACAGTTATTGTTATTATGTTACACAACCATTGTAATGTTTGTTATGTTACACAGTTATTGTTATTATGTTACACAACCATTGTTGCTATGTTTGTTATGTTACACAGTTATTGTTGTTATGTGTGTTGTGTTACACAGTTATTGTTGTTATGTGTGTTGTGTTACACAGTTATTGTTGTTATGTGTGTTGTGTTACACAGTTATTGTTGTTATGTGTGTTGTGTTACACAGTTATTGTTGTTATGTGTGTTGTGTTACACAGTTATTGTTGTTATGTGTGTTGTGTTACCCAGTCATAAGTTTGCTGCACATGAAGGATGATCATCAGGGCTCTTGTCTTCCCACTAAGTGGATCTTTAACTGTTACATTCTTTCATTTGACCTTCTTGTGCATTGAGCAGGAATATCATCTCCTTCAATATGTTGCCTATCTGAGATGGATGACTTTACTTTATTTACTAGCACAGCTTTATGTTGGACACTTTTCCTTTCTACTACACTGGAGACATTGACCAAGATCATCTCACAGTAAAATACAACATGGACTGTCACCAAATGACTGTCAACACTCCTAGATCTATCATATTTGTATATATATATATATATATATATATATATATATATATATATATATATATATACACGTTAGGTCAGGAACAAATACAGAGGCTATATCATCCCTACAAGCCTGTTTCGCAGGTTTCCCTGTAACTGTGGTTGTTACATATACAGACCCCGTTTCCATATGAGTTGGGAAATTGTGTTAGATGTAAATATAAACGGAATACAATGATTTGCAAATCCTTTTCAAGCCATATTCAGTTGAATATGCTACAAAGACAACATATTTCATGTTCAAACTCATAAACATTTTTTTTTTTGGCAAATAATCATTAACTTTAGAATTTGATGGCAGCAACACGTGACAAAGAAGTTGGGAAAGGTGGCAATAAATACTGATAAAGTTGAGGAATGCTCATCAAACACTTATTTGGAACATCCCACAAATTGGGAACAGGTGGGTGCCATGATTGGGTATAAAAGTAGATTCCATGAAATGCTCAATCATTCACAAACAAGGATGGGGCGAGGGTCACCACTTTGTCAACAAATGCGTGAGCAAATTGTTGAACAGTTTAAGAAAAACCTTTCTCAAGCAGCTATTGCAAGGAATTTAGGGATTTCACCATCTACGCTCCGTAATATCATCAAAGGGTTGAGAGAATGTGGAGAAATCACTGCACGTAAGCAGCTAAGCCCGTGACCTTCCATCCCTCAGGCTGTACTGCATCAACAAGCCACATCAGTGTGTAAAGGATATCACCACATGGGCTCAAATAAGTCTTTGATGAGCATTCCTCAACTTTATCAGTATTTATTGCCACCTTTCCCAACTTCTTTGTCACGTGTTGCAGCCATCAAATTCTAAGTTAATGATTATTTGCAAGAATATTATAATGTTTATGAGTTTGAACATGAAATATGTTGTCTTTGTAGCATATTCAACTGAATATGGCTTGAAAAGGATTTGCAAATCATTGTATTCCGTTTATATTTACATCTAACACCATTTCACAACTCATGGAAACGGGGTTTGTATATGTAGGGTACATTACATGTACATGGGGGTGTGGCCATTGTTACACAGTAGTGCCTTGCTTCTGTGCCGGCATGATGAGAGCAGTTTGTTTAAAGTGGACATGTTGTGGTGGTATATAATAAACATGCTGGGGTGGTATATAATAAACATGTTGGGGTGGTATATAATAAACATGTTGGGGTGGTATATAAAAAACATGATGGGGTGGTATATAATAAACATGCTGGGGTGGTATATAATAAACATGTTGGGGTGGTATATAATAAACATGTTGGGGTGGTATATAATAAACATGTTGGGGTGGTATATAATAAACATGTTGGGGTGGTATATAATAAACATGTTGGGGTGGTATATAATAAACATGATGGGGTGGTATATAATAAACATGCTGGGGTGGTATATAATAAACATGTTGGGGTGGTATATAATAAACATGTTGGGGTGGTATATAATAAACATGCTGGGGTGGTATATAATAAACATGCTGGGGTGGTATATAATAAACATGCTGGGGTGGTATATAATAAACATGTTGGGGTGGTATATAATAAACATGTTGGGGTGGTATATAATAAACATGTTGGGGTGGTATATAATAAACATGTTGGGGTGGTATATAATAAACATGCTGGGGTGGTATATAATAAACATGCTGGGGTGGTATATAATAAACATGTTGGGGTGGTATATAATAAACATGTTGGGGTGGTATATAATAAACATGCTGGGGTGGTATATAATCAACATGATGGGGTGGTATATAATAAACATGCTGGGGTGGTATATAATAAACATATTGGGGTGGTATATAATAAACATGCTGGGGTGGTATATAATAAACATGTTGGGGTGGTATATAATAAACATGTTGGGGTGGTATATAATAAACATGCTCGGGTGGTATATAATAAACATGTTGGGGTGGTATATAATAAACATGTTTTCTTTCAGGCACAGGTGACATCTTTTAGCTGCAGTGTTGTATGGTGAGCTAGATGCAACAATTCACCATGTAATAGAGTCATCAATGTTATAGTCTTTAAGAGTCCATATGTATTTACTCAGTTCTGTAGAGTTCTTGAGTTGGGGCCTACAGAATCATGCTGTGTGATTGTTCTAAGAATGATGTTGTGTGATTGTTCTAAGAATGATACTGTGTGATTGTTCTAAGAATGATACTGTGTGATTGTTCTAAGAATGATACTGTGTGATTGTACTAAGAATGATGCTGTGTGATTGTTCTAAGAATGATGCTGTGTGATTGTTCTAAGAATGATACTGTGTGATTGTTCTAAGAATGATACTGTGTGATTGTTCTAAGAATGATGCTGTGTGATTGTTCTAAGAATGATACTGTGTGATTGTTCTAAGAATGATGCTGTGTGATTGTTCTAAGAATGATGCTGTGTGACTGTTCTAAGAATGATGCTGTGTGATTGTTCTAAGAATGATGCTGTGTGATTGTTCTAAGAATGATGCTGTGTGATTGTTCTAAGAATGATGCTGTGTGATTGTTCTAAGAATGATGCTGTGTGATTGTTCTAAGAATGATGCTGTGTGATTGTTCTAAGAATGATGCTGTGTGATTGTTCTAAGAATGATACTGTGTGATTGTTCTAAGAATGATACTGTGTGATTGTTCTAATAATGATGCTGTGTGATTGTTCTAATAATGATGCTGTGTGATTGTTCTAAGAATGATGTTGTGTGATTGTTCTAAGAATGATACTGTGTGATTGTTCTAAGAATGATACTGTGTGATTGTTCTAAGAATGATGTTGTGTGATTGTTCTAAGAATGATACTGTGTGATTGTTCTAAGAATGATACTGTGTGATTGTTCTAAGAATGATACTGTGTGATTGTACTAAGAATGATGCTGTGTGATTGTTCTAAGAATGATGCTGTGTGATTGTTCTAAGAATGATGCTGTGTGATTGTTCTAAGAATGATGCTGTGTGATTGTTCTAAGAATGATGCTGTGTGATTGTTCTAAGAATGATACTGTGTGATTGTTCTAAGAATGATGCTGTGTGATTGTTCTAAGAATGATGCTGTGTGATTGTTCTAAGAATGATGCTGTGTGATTGTTCTAAGAATGATGCTGTGTGATTGTTCTAAGAATGATGCTGTGTGATTGTTCTAAGAATGATGATGTGTGATTGTTCTAAGAATGATACTGTGTGATTGTTCTAATAATGATGCTGTGTGATTGTTCTAATAATGATGCTGTGTGATTGTTCTAAGAATGATGCTGTGTGATTGTTCTAAGAATGATGTTGTGTGATTGTTCTAAGAATGATGCTGTGTGATTGTTCTAAGAATGATGCTGTGTGATTGTTCTAAGAATGATGCTGTGTGATTGTTCTAATAATGATGCTGTGTGATTGTTCTAAGAATGATGCTGTGTGATTGTTCTAAGAATGATGCTGTGTGATTGTTCTAAGGGCTTTTAAAGGTGTTTTCTGTGAGTCCAATGTAAGTCTCTGTGTTTGACTTGTCATTGCGGGTGATGCTGGCTTGGTAATGTTTTTAAACAATTTCCGTTGAGTGGGCAGTTAATCTTTGGTCTGCAATTGCAGCTATCTGTGGTGTTAGAGTCATTAGCGATTGCTTGTCTGTGAGTGCTCAGAATCTTTTTGTTGTGTGAGTCAATGCTTTGTTTGCTATTCATCATACAGCTAAGTTTCAAGTTTGTTTGCTTTTCATCATGCAGCTAAGTTTCAAGTTTGTTTGCTATTCATCATGCAGCTAAGTTTCAAGTTTGTTTGCTATTCATCATGCAGCTAAGTTTCAAGTTTGTTTGCTATTCATCATGCAGCTAAGTTTCAAGTTTGTTTGCTATTCATCATGCAGCTAAGTTTCAAGTTTGTTTGCTATTCCTCATCAGCTGGAGCTAAGTTCTTCAGCCTTATTCCAAAATGGAATAAAAACAATGTTGTCTACACACAATACTCCATAATGACAATGTCATTTTTTATTTCTTTTATTTGCAAATATATTAAGAAGAAAATATAAAGATGTGGTGTGATTGTTGTTTAGTAGTTTGTTTCCTATGTTTTAGTCTGTTTCCTGGCTGCAGCCTTTTGTTTACTGTTGGTTTCCATGGTGACTAATTCTCTTGTTTAGTCTTCAGTGCTTCATCACTTCTCTTTATACTTTTCAAGTTGCTGGATCAATGCTGGCTCTTGGCCACACTTCCCGTTTAAGTCTTTCTTCCCCAATCTAGAATGAGTCTCTGTTCACTCTTGGTGACAATTCCATTTTTGTCTCCTCGCTTGTTTAGTCACAGTTGTTTTTTGTGTCCTTTTTGTCCTGCTTGTCTTTCTGCATTGGAGGGACCACAGCCTTGCCTTCCAAACATCACATGTTCAAGGTCGTGAATACTTATGTACATGATTTGTTTCTATTTTTTTTTTTTTTTTTTAATACATTTACATTAAAAAAAAAAACTTTTTCACGTTGTGAATATGGAGTATTGTGTGTGGAATAAGGCTTTTTTTTTTTTTACTATGTAATAAAACATTTTTAAATATATAAGAAAAACAACTAAAAACAATCACATATAGAAGTATTCACAGCCTTTGCTCATGGGATTTCTATGTTTTTTTATTCTTAATATTATCCTTAATTTAAAAAATAAAAAATAAAAATAAAAAATCAGGTTGTCATGATGAGGTATTGTCTGTAGAATTTTGAGGAGAAAAATGAATGATTGCATTTTGGAACAAGACTGTAACAGAACCAAATGTGGAACAAGTGAGTACCTTTTACTGTGTATTTGATCCACAGAGTTACAAGTACTTTCTTACAGGGACAGTGTTTGCCGTGTTGAAGGCAGGCGACTAAATGCTGATTGCCTTCATCCATCCATCCATCCATTTTCTACCGCTTATTCCCTTCAGTCAAATACAAATAAAGTCCTCCCTTTGTCACATCACGCTTACAAATGTGTAGTTTTACTCTATTCAGACAATGAAAGTCTAGATATGTTGGCCTAAATGAAGTCTTTAAAGCATATAGACTACTTGAAGTACATATATCAGTATTACAGTATTATTCATGAAGCCTTTAAAGCATATAGACTACTTGAAGTACATATATCAGTATTACAGTATTATTCATGAAGCCTTTAAAGCATATAGACTACTTGAAGTACATATATCAGTATTACAGTATTATTCATGAAGCCTTTAAAGCATATAGACTACTTGAAGTACATATATCAGTATTACAGTATTATTCATGAAGCCTTTAAAGCATATAGACTACTTGAAGTACATATATCAGTATTACAGTATTATTCATGAAGCCTTTAAAGCATATAGACTACTTGAAGTACATATATCAGTATTACAGTATTATTCATGAAGCCTTTAAAGCATATAGACTACTTGAAGTACATATATCAGTATTACAGTATTATTCATGAAGCCTTTAAAGCATATAGACTACTTGAAGTACATATATCAGTATTACAGTATTATTCATGAAGCCTTTAAAGCATATAGACTACTTGAAGCACATAAATCAGTATTATTCATGAAGCCTTTAAAGCATATAGACTACTTGAAGTACATATATCAGTATTACAGTATTATTCATGAAGCCTTTAAAGCATATAGACTACTTGAAGTACATATATCAGTATTACAGTATTATTCATGAAGTCTTTAAAGCATATAGACTACTTGAAGTACATATATCAGTATTACAGTATTATTCATGAAGTCTTTAAAGCATATAGACTACTTGAAGTACATATATCAGTATTACAGTATTATTCATGAAGCCTTTAAAGCATATAGACTACTTGAAGTACATAAATCAGTATTACAATATTATTCATGAAACCTTTAAAGCATATAGACTACTTGAAGTACATATATCAGTATTACAGTATTATTCATGAAGCCTTTAAAGCATATAGACTACTTGAAGTACATAAATCAGTATTACAGTATTATTCATGAAGCCTTTAAAGCATATAGACTACTTGAAGTACATATATCAGTATTACAGTATTATTAATGAAGCCTTTAAAGCATATAGACTACTTGAAGTACATATATCAGTATTACAGTATTATTCATGAAGCCTTTAAAGCATATAGACTACTTGAAGTACATATATCAGTATTACAATATTATTCATGAAACCTTTAAAGCATATAGACTACTTGAAGTACATAAATCAGTATTACAATATTATTCATGAAACCTTTAAAGCATATAGACTACTTGAAGTACATATATCAGTATTACAGTATTATTCATGAAGCCTTTAAAGCATATAGACTACTTGAAGTACATATATCAGTATTACAGTATTATTCATGAAGCCTTTAAAGCATATAGACTACTTGAAGTACATATATCAGTATTACAGTATTATTCATGAAGCCTTTAAAGCATATAGACTACTTGAAGTGCATATATCAGTATTACAGTATTATTCATGAAGTCTTTAAAGCATATAGACTACTTGAAGTACATATATCAGTATTACAGTATTATTCATGAAGCCTTTAAAGCATATAGACTACTTGAAGTACATATATCAGTATTACAGTATTATTCATGAAGCCTTTAAAGCATATAGACTACTTGAAGTACATAAATCAGTATTACAGTATTATTCATGAAGCCTTTAAAGCATATAGACTACTTTAAGTACATATATCAGTATTACAGTATTATTCATGAAGCCTTTAAAGCATATAGACTACTTGAAGTACATAAATCAGTATTACAGTATTATTCATGAAGTCTTTAAAGCATATAGACTACTTGAAGTACATATATCAGTATTACAGTATTATTCATGAAGCCTTTAAAGCATATAGACTACTTGAAGTACATAAATCAGTATTATTCATGAAGCCTTTAAAGCATATAGACTACTTGAAGTACATATATCAGTATTACAGTATTATTAATGAAGCCTTTAAAGCATATAGACTACTTGAAGTACATATATCAGTATTACAGTATTATTCATGAAGCCTTTAAAGCATATAGACTACTTGAAGTACATAAATCAGTATTACAATATTATTCATGAAACCTTTAAAGCATATAGACTACTTGAAGTACATATATCAGTATTACAGTATTATTCATGAAGCCTTTAAAGCATATAGACTACTTGAAGTACATAAATCAGTATTATTCATGAAGCCTTTAAAGCATATAGACTACTTGAAGTACATATATCAGTATTACAGTATTATTCATGAAGCCTTTAAAGCATATAGACTACTTGAAGTACATATATCAGTATTACAATATTATTCATGAAACCTTTAAAGCATATAGACTACTTGAAGTACATAAATCAGTATTACAATATTATTCATGAAACCTTTAAAGCATATAGACTACTTGAAGTACATATATCAGTATTACAGTATTATTCATGAAGCCTTTAAAGCATATAGACTACTTGAAGTACATAAATCAGTATTATTCATGAAGCCTTTAAAGCATATAGACTACTTGAAGTGCATATATCAGTATTACAGTATTATTCATGAAGTCTTTAAAGCATATAGACTACTTGAAGTACATATATCAGTATTACAGTATTATTCATGAAGCCTTTAAAGCATATAGACTACTTGAAGTACATATATCAGTATTACAGTATTATTCATGAAGCCTTTAAAGCATATAGACTACTTGAAGTACATAAATCAGTATTATTCATGAAGCCTTTAAAGCATATAGACTATTTGAAGTACAAAAATCAGTATTATTCATGTAGCCTTTAAAGCATATAGACTACTTGAAGTGCATATATCAGTATTATTCATGAAGCCTTTAAAGCATATAGACTACTTGAAGTGCATATATCAGTATTACAGTATTATTCATGAAGTCTTTAAAGCATATAGACTACTTGAAGTACATATATCAGTATTACAGTATTATTCATGAAGCCTTTAAAGCATATAGACTACTTGAAGTGCATATATCAGTATTACAGTATTATTCATGAAGTCTTTAAAGTATATAGACTACTTGAAGTACATATATCAGTATTACAGTATTATTCATGAAGCCTTTAAAGCATATAGACTACTTGAAGTACATACATCAGTATTATTCATGAAGCTTTTAAAGCATATAGACTACTTGAAGTACATATATCAGTATTACAGTATTATTAATGAAGCCTTTAAAGCATATAGACTACTTGAAGTACATATATCAGTATTACAGTATTATTCATGAAGCCTTTAAAGCATATAGACTACTTGAAGTACATAAATCAGTATTACAATATTATTCATGAAACCTTTAAAGCATATAGACTACTTGAAGTACATATATCAGTATTACAGTATTATTCATGAAGCCTTTAAAGCATATAGACTACTTGAAGTACATAAATCAGTATTATTCATGAAGCCTTTAAAGCATATAGACTACTTGAAGTACATAAATCAGTATTATTCATGAAGCCTTTAAAGCATATAGACTACTTGAAGTGCATATATCAGTATTACAGTATTATTCATGAAGTCTTTAAAGCATATAGACTACTTGAAGTACATATATCAGTATTACAGTATTATTCATGAAGCCTTTAAAGCATATAGACTACTTGAAGTACATATATCAGTATTACAGTATTATTCATGAAGCCTTTAAAGCATATAGACTACTTGAAGTACATATATCAGTATTATTCATGAAGCCTTTAAAGCATATAGACTACTTGAAGTGCATATATCAGTATTACAGTATTATTCATGAAGTCTTTAAAGCATATAGACTACTTGAAGTACATATATCAGTATTACAGTATTATTCATGAAGCCTTTAAAGCATATAGACTACTTGAAGTGCATATATCAGTATTACAGTATTATTCATGAAGTCTTTAAAGCATATAGACTACTTGAAGTACATATATCAGTATTACAGTATTATTCATGAAGCCTTTAAAGCATATAGACTACTTGAAGTACATACATCAGTATTATTCATGAAGCTTTTAAAGCATATAGACTACTTGAAGTACATATATCAGTATTACAGTATTATTAATGAAGCCTTTAAAGCATATAGACTACTTGAAGTACATATATCAGTATTACAGTATTATTCATGAAGCCTTTAAAGCATATAGACTACTTGAAGTACATAAATCAGTATTACAATATTATTCATGAAACCTTTAAAGCATATAGACTACTTGAAGTACATATATCAGTATTACAGTATTATTCATGAAGCCTTTAAAGCATATAGACTACTTGAAGTACATAAATCAGTATTATTCATGAAGCCTTTAAAGCATATAGACTACTTGAAGTACATAAATCAGTATTATTCATGAAGCCTTTAAAGCATATAGACTACTTGAAGTGCATATATCAGTATTACAGTATTATTCATGAAGTCTTTAAAGCATATAGACTACTTGAAGTACATATATCAGTATTACAGTATTATTCATGAAGCCTTTAAAGCATATAGACTACTTGAAGTACATATATCAGTATTACAGTATTATTCATGAAGCCTTTAAAGCATATAGACTACTTGAAGTGCATATATCAGTATTATTCATGAAGCCTTTAAAGCATATAGACTACTTGAAGTGCATATATCAGTATTACAGTATTATTAATGAAGCCTTTAAAGCATATAGACTACTTGAAGTACATATATCAGTATTACAGTATTATTCATGAAACCTTTAAAGCATATAGACTACTTGAAGTACATATATCAGTATTACAGTATTATTCATGAAGCCTTTAAAGCATATAGACTACTTGAAGTACATAAATCAGTATTACAGTATTATTCATGAAGCCTTTAAAGCATATAGACTACTTGAAGTACATATATCAGTATTACAGTATTATTAATGAAGCCTTTAAAGCATATAGACTACTTGAAGTACATATATCAGTATTACAGTATTATTCATGAAGCCTTTAAAGCATATAGACTACTTGAAGTACATATATCAGTATTACAATATTATTCATGAAACCTTTAAAGCATATAGACTACTTGAAGTACATAAATCAGTATTACAATATTATTCATGAAACCTTTAAAGCATATAGACTACTTGAAGTACATATATCAGTATTACAGTATTATTCATGAAGCCTTTAAAGCATATAGACTACTTGAAGTACATATATCAGTATTACAGTATTATTCATGAAGCCTTTAAAGCATATAGACTACTTGAAGTACATATATCAGTATTACAGTATTATTCATGAAGCCTTTAAAGCATATAGACTACTTGAAGTGCATATATCAGTATTACAGTATTATTCATGAAGTCTTTAAAGCATATAGACTACTTGAAGTACATATATCAGTATTACAGTATTATTCATGAAGCCTTTAAAGCATATAGACTACTTGAAGTACATATATCAGTATTACAGTATTATTCATGAAGCCTTTAAAGCATATAGACTACTTGAAGTACATAAATCAGTATTACAGTATTATTCATGAAGCCTTTAAAGCATATAGACTACTTTAAGTACATATATCAGTATTACAGTATTATTCATGAAGCCTTTAAAGCATATAGACTACTTGAAGTACATAAATCAGTATTACAGTATTATTCATGAAGTCTTTAAAGCATATAGACTACTTGAAGTACATATATCAGTATTACAGTATTATTCATGAAGCCTTTAAAGCATATAGACTACTTGAAGTACATAAATCAGTATTATTCATGAAGCCTTTAAAGCATATAGACTACTTGAAGTACATATATCAGTATTACAGTATTATTAATGAAGCCTTTAAAGCATATAGACTACTTGAAGTACATATATCAGTATTACAGTATTATTCATGAAGCCTTTAAAGCATATAGACTACTTGAAGTACATAAATCAGTATTACAATATTATTCATGAAACCTTTAAAGCATATAGACTACTTGAAGTACATATATCAGTATTACAGTATTATTCATGAAGCCTTTAAAGCATATAGACTACTTGAAGTACATAAATCAGTATTATTCATGAAGCCTTTAAAGCATATAGACTACTTGAAGTACATATATCAGTATTACAGTATTATTCATGAAGCCTTTAAAGCATATAGACTACTTGAAGTACATATATCAGTATTACAATATTATTCATGAAACCTTTAAAGCATATAGACTACTTGAAGTACATAAATCAGTATTACAATATTATTCATGAAACCTTTAAAGCATATAGACTACTTGAAGTACATATATCAGTATTACAGTATTATTCATGAAGCCTTTAAAGCATATAGACTACTTGAAGTACATAAATCAGTATTATTCATGAAGCCTTTAAAGCATATAGACTACTTGAAGTGCATATATCAGTATTACAGTATTATTCATGAAGTCTTTAAAGCATATAGACTACTTGAAGTACATATATCAGTATTACAGTATTATTCATGAAGCCTTTAAAGCATATAGACTACTTGAAGTACATATATCAGTATTACAGTATTATTCATGAAGCCTTTAAAGCATATAGACTACTTGAAGTACATAAATCAGTATTATTCATGAAGCCTTTAAAGCATATAGACTATTTGAAGTACAAAAATCAGTATTATTCATGTAGCCTTTAAAGCATATAGACTACTTGAAGTGCATATATCAGTATTATTCATGAAGCCTTTAAAGCATATAGACTACTTGAAGTGCATATATCAGTATTACAGTATTATTCATGAAGTCTTTAAAGCATATAGACTACTTGAAGTACATATATCAGTATTACAGTATTATTCATGAAGCCTTTAAAGCATATAGACTACTTGAAGTGCATATATCAGTATTACAGTATTATTCATGAAGTCTTTAAAGCATATAGACTACTTGAAGTACATATATCAGTATTACAGTATTATTCATGAAGCCTTTAAAGCATATAGACTACTTGAAGTACATACATCAGTATTATTCATGAAGCTTTTAAAGCATATAGACTACTTGAAGTACATATATCAGTATTACAGTATTATTAATGAAGCCTTTAAAGCATATAGACTACTTGAAGTACATATATCAGTATTACAGTATTATTCATGAAGCCTTTAAAGCATATAGACTACTTGAAGTACATAAATCAGTATTACAATATTATTCATGAAACCTTTAAAGCATATAGACTACTTGAAGTACATATATCAGTATTACAGTATTATTCATGAAGCCTTTAAAGCATATAGACTACTTGAAGTACATAAATCAGTATTATTCATGAAGCCTTTAAAGCATATAGACTACTTGAAGTACATAAATCAGTATTATTCATGAAGCCTTTAAAGCATATAGACTACTTGAAGTGCATATATCAGTATTACAGTATTATTCATGAAGTCTTTAAAGCATATAGACTACTTGAAGTACATATATCAGTATTACAGTATTATTCATGAAGCCTTTAAAGCATATAGACTACTTGAAGTACATATATCAGTATTACAGTATTATTCATGAAGCCTTTAAAGCATATAGACTACTTGAAGTACATATATCAGTATTATTCATGAAGCCTTTAAAGCATATAGACTACTTGAAGTGCATATATCAGTATTACAGTATTATTCATGAAGTCTTTAAAGCATATAGACTACTTGAAGTACATATATCAGTATTACAGTATTATTCATGAAGCCTTTAAAGCATATAGACTACTTGAAGTGCATATATCAGTATTACAGTATTATTCATGAAGTCTTTAAAGCATATAGACTACTTGAAGTACATATATCAGTATTACAGTATTATTCATGAAGCCTTTAAAGCATATAGACTACTTGAAGTACATACATCAGTATTATTCATGAAGCTTTTAAAGCATATAGACTACTTGAAGTACATATATCAGTATTACAGTATTATTAATGAAGCCTTTAAAGCATATAGACTACTTGAAGTACATATATCAGTATTACAGTATTATTCATGAAGCCTTTAAAGCATATAGACTACTTGAAGTACATAAATCAGTATTACAATATTATTCATGAAACCTTTAAAGCATATAGACTACTTGAAGTACATATATCAGTATTACAGTATTATTCATGAAGCCTTTAAAGCATATAGACTACTTGAAGTACATAAATCAGTATTATTCATGAAGCCTTTAAAGCATATAGACTACTTGAAGTACATAAATCAGTATTATTCATGAAGCCTTTAAAGCATATAGACTACTTGAAGTGCATATATCAGTATTACAGTATTATTCATGAAGTCTTTAAAGCATATAGACTACTTGAAGTACATATATCAGTATTACAGTATTATTCATGAAGCCTTTAAAGCATATAGACTACTTGAAGTGCATATATCAGTATTATTCATGAAGCCTTTAAAGCATATAGACTACTTGAAGTGCATATATCAGTATTACAGTATTATTCATGAAGCCTTTAAAGCATATAGACTACTTGAAGTACATATATCAGTATTACAGTATTATTCATGAAGCCTTTAAAGCATATAGACTACTTGAAGTACATATATCAGTATTACAGTATTATTCATGAAGCCTTTAAAGCATATAGACTACTTGAAGTACATATATCAGTATTACAGTATTATTAATGAAGCCTTTAAAGCATATAGACTACTTGAAGTACATATATCAGTATTACAGTATTATTCATGAAGCCTTTAAAGCATATAGACTACTTGAAGTACATATATCAGTATTACAGTATTATTCATGAAACCTTTAAAGCATATAGACTACTTGAAGTACATATATCAGTATTACAGTATTATTCATGAAACCTTTAAAGCATATAGACTACTTGAAGTACATAAATCAGTATTACAGTATTATTCATGAAGCCTTTAAAGCATATAGACTACTTGAAGTACATATATCAGTATTACAGTATTATTCATGAAGCCTTTAAAGCATATAGACTACTTGAAGTACATATATCAGTATTACAGTATTATTCATGAAACCTTTAAAGCATATAGACTACTTGAAGTACATATATCAGTATTACAGTATTATTCATGAAGCCTTTAAAGCATATAGACTACTTGAAGTACATATATCAGTATTACAGTATTATTCATGAAGCCTTTAAAGCATATAGACTACTTGAAGTACATATATCAGTATTACAGTATTATTAATGAAGCCTTTAAAGCATATAGACTACTTGAAGTACATATATCAGTATTACAGTATTATTCATGAAGCCTTTAAAGCATATAGACTGTACTTGAAGTACATATATCAGTATTACAGTATTATTCATGAAGCCTTTAAAGCATATAGACTACTTGAAGTACATATATCAGTATTACAGTATTATTCATGAAGCCTTTAAAGCATATAGACTACTTGAAGTACATATATCAGTATTACAGTATTATTCATGAAACCTTTAAAGCATATAGACTACTTGAAGTACATAAATCAGTATTACAGTATTATTCATGTTCAGTATGTTCAAGTTAAAGTAGCAATGATAGTCACACACACACACTAGGTGTGGTGAAATTATTCTCTGCATTTGACCCATCACCCTTGTTCACCCCCTGGGAGGTGAGGGGAGCAGTGAGCAGCAGCGGTGGCCGCGCCCAGGAATCATTTTTGGTGATTTAACCCCCAATTCCAAGCCTTGATGCTGAGTGCCAAGCAGGGAGGTAATGGCTCCCATTTTTATAGTCTTTGGTATGACTCGGCCGGGGTTTGAACTCACAACCTACCCGTCTCCGGGCGGACACTCTAACCACTGAGCAGGTTGGTAGTATGTTGGCCACTCTCATCTTAAAAGTCTATTTAGAAGTTTGTAAACATTTAGATATGACTTTTTCAATTCATCATGACGTATTCCTACTTTGTACCATGGTCAGACCTGGAACCAATTAACAGCAATACAAGACGGATTCAATAATTCATAATCTTTGGGGGGTTTTTCTTGATTTTTGTCACATTCTTGCTAAACATTTTTGTTCCTGGACTTTATCATTTTTACAATAATTGTTGTTCTAATATACACTATATTGCCAAAAGTATTTGGCCACCTCATATGAAGTTGAAGTGCCATCTCATGGAATTGTCCAAAATGTTTTGCTATCCTGGAGCATTCAAAGTTCCTTTCACTGGAACTAACTCCTGAAAAACAACCCCACACCATAATTCCTCCTCCAGCCAATTTCACACTCTGCACAATGCAGTCTGAAATGTAGCGTTCTCCTGGCAACCTCCAAACCCAGACTGCTCCATCAGATTGCCAGATGGAAAAGTGTGATTCATCAGTCCAGAGAAGGCTAGAGTCCAGTGGTGATGTCCTTTACACCACTGCATCCCACGCTTTGCATTGGACTTGGTGATGTATGGCTTAGATGCAGCTGCTCGGCCATGGAAACAAAATTCCGTGAAGCTCTCTGCGTACTGTACGTGGGTTAATTGGAAGGTGACATGAAGTGTGGAGCTCTGTAGCAAGTGACTGTGCAGAAAGTCTTTGCACTATGCTGACCTCTCTACCACTTGGTTGCTGTTGTTCCCAAACTCTTCACTTTTCTTATAATAAAGTTGACTTTGGAGTATTTACTAGCGAGGAAATTTCAGGACTGGATTTGTTGCCCAGGTGGCATCCTATGTCAGTTCCATGCTGGAAATCACTGAGAGCGGCCCATTCTTTCACAAATGTTTGTAGAAACAGTCTCCATGCCTAAGTGCTTGATTTGATACACCTGTGATTAGTGATTAGGACACCTGCTTCTCATCATTTGGATGGCTGGACAAATACTTTAGGCAATATAGTGTATTTGATGACAAGTTTGAAAGCTGGAGTAGCAAATAAAGCAGTTGAAAATGTGCTGCATATTCTTATGTGAATTCAGAGCAAAGGAAACAAAATAATTGCAAGTTAAAGTCTGGCTCCTGAATTCAAGTCCACTAAATAAAATGTGACAGACGGATAAATGGCCTTTGTTGTTGTCTTGAGGAAAAGTTGAGGGTGGGAGGCGACATGATTAGCGTGGTTATTACATCCCTCATTTCTCCTGGTAAGGCTTCACTGCTCGCGTTCAACACGCAGCTGTCCTTCACAAATGACTTTCATGTTTATGATTGCGTGCTCTCTAAATGCAATTATGTGTGCGAGGTAAAGGCCAAATCATCAATCAGACGCATGGGCACACACATCAGCGTGAAATGCTGAGTGACACCGGAGGAGGACTGGGATCACATCTCACATGCAAAAAGGTGCTGACATGTCAGAGAAATGCCTCCAGTGGATCTTTAAAGTCCACTCAAACATCTCTTCTTCCACCCTCACA